>NW_027442485.1:0-111159 GCF_048569485.1 Anomaloglossus baeobatrachus | reverse complement strand
AATTTGCTTTTTTTTTATTATTTCCCTATGGGGCTACATTGGGGCAGGTAAGTAGATAGAGACCACTTACCTGCCCTGCTGTCAGCCCCTCTCCCCCGGCTCAGAGCGGTCATGTGACCGCTCCTGCCGCGATTTTGCTGCTTCCGGTCATTTCATGTCTACATGGGCAGGGCCATGTTGACATGCAAATGTGGAAACAGCATGTCGCCTCCTTGCTGGGCTGTACAGTGCGATGAGCCCCGCCCCCCTTCCCTGCACCCTCCCACACATTCCCCCGCACCTCCCCCTGCACTGCTGTGGGGGTCCGTGACCTGGCGGCGGGGCCTGGCGGCAGCTGCCATGGTGTCAGCTCCAGCACCGGCCCCCCTGCTCAGGATCACACATTCAAATATACCGGCATCACAGATCACAGATGCCGGTACATTTGAAAGTGCTGATGAGAAGCAGCGCAGCGCTGCTTCTCATCTTGCACGCTGTCTGAACTCTCTTCAGCACAGCGGTGAAGTCACCACTGTGCTGATATGTCTAGAGCACAGACAGCGCGCGAACGTGCAGGAGCGGCGGGGACCGATGACGGGTGAGTATGTACTCCCTATGGGGTGGTGTGTGTGTGTGTGTGTGTGTGTATGCGGTGCACAGCCCGATGTGTGTGTGTGTGTGTGTGTATGTATGTTTGTGTATGCGGTGCACAGCCCGATGTGTGTGTGTATGCGGTGCAGAGCCTGATGTGGTGAGGGGTGCAGAGCCCGATGTGGTGTGGGGTGCAGAGCCCGATGTGGGGCTGTTATTTGCAATGCTGTAGTGTAGTGCGCTGCCCTGTAGTGCCCTGCCCTGTAGTGCCCTGCCGTGCAGTGCGCTGCCGTGCAGTGCGCTGCCGTGTAGTGTGCTGCCCTGTAGTGCGCAGCCCTGTAGTGTCCTGTAGTGTCCTGCCCTGTAGTGCTCTGTAGTGTCCTGCCCTGTAGTGTCCTGTAGTGTCCTGCCCTGTAGTGTCCTGTAGTGATCTGCCGTGTAGTGTGCTGCCCTGTAGTGTCCTGTCCTGTAGTGTCCTGTAGTGCGCTGCCCTGCAGTGTCCTGCCCTGTAATGTGCTGCCCTGTAGTGTCCTGTCCTGTAGTGTCCTGTACTGTGCTGCCCTGTAGTGTCCTGTAATGTGCTGCCCTGTAGTGTCCTGTCCTGTAGTGTCCTGTAATGTGCTGCCCTGTAGTGTCCTGCCCTGTAGTGCCCTGTAGTGTGCTGCCCTGTAGTGTCCTGTAATGTGCTGCCCTGTAGTGTCCTGTCCTGTAGTGTCCTGTAATGTGCTGCCCTGTAGTGATCTGTCCTGTAGTGTCCTGTAATGTGCTGCCCTGTAGTGTACTGTAATGTGCTGCCCTGTAGTGTCCTGTCCTGTAATGTGCTGCTCTGTAGTGCCCTGTAGTGTGCTGCCCTGTAGTGTCCTGTAATGTGCTGCCCTGTAGTGTCCTGTCCTGTAGTGTCCTGGAATGTGCTGCCCTGTAGTGATCTGCCCTGTAGAGTCCTGCCCTGTAGTGCCCTGTAGTGTGCTGCCCTGTAGTGTCCTGTAGTGTCCTGCCCTGTAGTGTCCTGTCCTGTAGTGTCCTGTAATGTGCTGCCCTTTTGTCTCCTGCCCTGTAGTGCCCTGTAGTGTCCTGTCCTGTAGTGTTCTGTAATGTGCTGCCCTGTAGTGTCCTGTCCTGTAGTGTCCTGTAATGTGCTGCCCTGTAGTGTCCTGTAGTGTCCTGTAATGTGCTGCACTGCAGTGTCCTGCCCTGTAGTGTCCTGCCGTGTAGTGATGAGAGGTCAGTGCTGGGGCAGAATATACTGACAGGGAATGTGTGTGCAGGGGGCGGACAGAGGGTGCGGCTGGACACTGGGGTGGGGCTGGACACTGAGGCCGGGCGGTGCCAGCTGTGACTGGGAGGTTTTGCACAGGAAGTGGTCATGTTTGCTGGAGCTGAATGTAAACAAGAAGCTGCACAGAATAAAGAGATAATTCAAGAGGAACAAAAGTTAGAAAACAAAAAATAACAATGTAGGGGTGATTAATATGACAATACAGCACAGATTAGCTTAAACTCAAACATTTTTGTTATGTCGGACAACCCCTTTAACTTTTTCTCACAGGAGGGCAGTCGGGAACTGGCCTCCCCGTCCACAAACTGGCAATTTTTCAATTGTCCTCAGCCACTTCCAGCCTTCTTCTTTTCTGAGGTCAACCTCTTTTTACATGCATCAATTGTATTTGGGGACATCGGGCGTCGCCATATCCATGGGTTTCTCATCCGGTCGGCTCCATCCGGGTGCTCCTGCTTCCCCCGGGGTCCTCTCCAAGTACATTTGGTAGACTTTGTCTCCGGTGATGATCACCGAGGGGGCTGCTGCAGCCACTGCAAGGGATGGCGGATGTTCTGCCTGTTTCCGCGCCGGTCATTGGGTTGTCTGGTGCTCCCTCTGTTCTCTCAGGCCCGCCGGAGCCGCTGATCTAGTTGGCTCAGCAGCTACTGCTCTCTGTCGTTTCTCCATGCGCTCCGCCTCGGCCTCCGCAGGCTGTGTCACCCCGACCATGCACCATCCCTTTCGGCATTGCAGCTTTATAAAGGTGACCCTCTCTCCCACATAGAGGGTCCGCAGCCAGGAAAGGAGAGACGGCCTGGTCACCATGGCCCGGTTGACGTAGACCTGGTGACAGGTATACTCCTCCTCGATAAAGCCGTAGCCTTTGGTCCTAGTTGAAAGTGACTTCCCAGCCTGAGGAGCATTGGCAATCGAATTTGTGCCTTTTAGGACCGTCCTTCCAGTCCCGAGCCAATGCATCCGCCTGCATTCTCTCCCTCACAACTGCCTCCTAATCCTGCAGGGTCCAAGCTGTCACCCAGTCACTTGGGGGCAGGGCTGCTGCTGGCACCTGCTCGCGTCAGGGCTCACTGCCAGGTACGTGGCTCATGGGTCTCAGCAGCATGTCTCTCCCCCTGCAGTATTTGGGAGCGGAGGCCTCCAACGGTGCGGCACCAGGTCGGAACCAGGGCACAATCGGTCCTACCTCTTCAAGGCCTGACTCCTCCTCCGACTTCAGCTCCATTTCTTCCAGGGCTGGCATGTCTGGATCATCTGCTGGGGCCTCTGTCTTTTTCTCCGGGGCTCAACCGGCCGCAGGGGCTGCTTCCACATCTTCCGGTTCCGCCATCGTCAGCCTGGCCCAGCAGTGTATTTTTAGTTCAGTGCGGACAAGACCCAGGGCGGGGTGCGCAGTGGCACCCCAGCTGACATAGATGAGTGACTCCGCTCATGAATCTGCCGGAGTTTTGCTCACCAACTGCTCCTGGAGTCATCAGCTGGATAATCCCCGGCAGCTCTCGTGGGTCTCAGGAATTCTCCGTATCTTCCTCACACAACTTTCTTTCTCCTTGACATCTCACAAAATGGCGCCAGCCGACTTAGTGACACACGTTTTGTGTCCTGGGGCCCGCCTCTTCTGGTGCCAGTGGCCTGCTGCGTCACTTGTCCATCTCGCCAGCCGCGCCCATAGCCACGCCCCTCGCTGACACTGGAGGTCACTCACCAGTAGGCGTTTCTTCGGTGACCACACCCCTCTCACCTGGGTGCATTCTGCTCCAGGACGGACCTCATCTTCAGTGCCTCCGCTCTTTATGGCTGCCACTCCTCCGGACCGAGTATGTTTTCGCACCATTGAGCGCTGTCGCCTCCCACGATGGGCAGGGTCTCTCTCCCTCTGGTCACTCGTCACCATCTTGGGGTCCACGCTGTCGTCCGCCATCTTAATTTTCAGTCTCTTTATAACACAGTCCATTCGTGGTGCCTGTTGCAGCCGCTTCGCGTCAGGTGTTCCACAAACCGCACCAGGGATTTTTATTTATTATTATTATTATTATTTATTTATAGAGCACCATTGATTCCATGGTACTGTACATGAGAAGGGGTTACATACAGAACACATATACAAGTTACAGTAGACAGACTAGTACAAAGGGAAAAGGACCCTGCCCTTGCGGGCTTACATTCTATAGGATTTTGGGGAGGAGACAGTAGGTGCGGTGTAGGTTGGGCGGCGGCTCCGCACGTTGGTCAGGCGAATAGCTGTCACTGCTGGGTTCCTCGTCGTGGCAGGTGCTATGGCAGGCAGGATGATGAAGCGGGTCCCTGGTGGATGATGAGGCTTTTATTGGCCGTTGGCACCTAAGCGCAGGGCAGTGGCGCTGGAAAGGTTGAGCCAACACAATCTCTGCTGGTTCAGGGTGTAGTTTACTCACAACTTCAGCTGCCAGCCTGGTCACACTGGTCACTGCCATGATGGGCTCAGGTTAATCCCAGATCCGGTCATGGGTGATCACTGGCATTGTGAAAGGAGAAGGAGAGAGTGAGTGTCCTATTTCTAGGGTGTCCCCCTCAGCAGTTAGGTACCCCTGCTGAGCTCCTGCTCCAACGCTCAGAGCCCAGTAAAATCCAAGTTTTCCAGAGAGATCTTGCCATAACTATGGTCTGGACTCAACTGTGTGAGTGTGTTGCGCCTTCCTCTACCACCAGTGGAACCCACCCCCCAGGTGGCTGGCTTCAGTGATCGGGAAGTCCCATAACCGTTATGACCACCCCCTTACTTGAGATAGATACAACACCTCACTTGAGGTGCAGTACCCTGTGGCGACCTGAACCTCAGGGGTGCCACACTTCCACCACACTCTTCCCTGGAATAAAGTGTCAGCAGTGACTTCTGTGCCCCTGATTGTCTTACTAGTGCAGTGTTGCCCCCAACCCCACCGTGTGCAGTTTTCCTTATGCAATCATTTATCCCCATGTGCCTCCTTCCCCCGTGCGCTGTCTTCCTAGTGCATTGTCACACCCCTATGTGCTGTTGTCTGCCCGCCATTATGCGGCCTTCATTGTGCTTTTTCTTCCCAGTGCGAGGAGCTAAGCGTCCAGACTGGCAGACACCAGTGGCGTCACCTGTGGGGCGACGCTGATGTCCTGTATCGCTGGGTATAATGACACTTCTCATTGCTCAGGACACTGGGGGAGACGCTGCACTAGGAAAACACCCAGGGAGACAGCAGTGACAGCGCTGCACATGAAACAAGTGTCACTGGTAAATCATTGTTTCAGGGAGGGGCAGACGCTGTGGAAGTGACACTGACACTGCTCCCCCCAATGCTTTGAGTATCCCAGCATGCACTGCAGTATTCAGACAAAAAATTAGGTAAGAAAAAAAACAAAGAAGCAGTTAGGGTAGATGGGGAAACGGTAGAACATTTTTACAGCCTAGTATATTAGAAAACAGCTTATATTATGGCACTAAATGTTTCAAAATTCCATGTCTGCTGGTGCGGTTTCTCTTTAAAACAATAAACCGTGCTCTACTCACTCTCCCTGGGTCCAGCACGGACTCTGCCGTTTTTGTTTGCAGCGTTAATGACACGTTGACAACCAGTCAGTGAGCTCAGCATCTTTTCTCACTGCAGACAACAGCAGCCAGCGGCAGAGATTCAGTGCTGGACCAGGGGAGGGTGAGTAAAAAGCTAGTGGTTGTAAAAACCTCTGCATCTGGGTAAGTGGGGGTGCTCTGAAAGTAGAAAACCTTATTAAAGTGGATTCCCAAGGAATTTATAATTATACCCTATCAACAAAATAGGAAACCACTTACTAATAGTGGAAAGTCCAAAGGTTAGTGGACAATGCTTTGGAAAACCCAGACAAAGCAATTAAGGCTGAACATGCACACCCCTGCTCCACTCATTGTCTATGGCACTGGTGAAGATATCTGAGCTCTTTATTGGCGATTTCCAGCAGTCCCATAGGCAATGGGCATTTCCACTATACCTGGACCACTGACATCTTTACACAATAATTCTCTACTCACGACAGATTTAACAGGCAACGTATTTCTTCACATGTCCAGAGGTATGGTGTCCATAATGAGGGATCTAGTGTCCAATGTGGGTATGAGGCCCCTTCATTCTTTCTTTCCTGACTACCGCAGTCCCGCAGGAGCTTGGCTTGGTTCTGAGCAATTGAAGAGTTTTATTAACTCCCTTTCACCACAAACAAACTTTTATAGGCCCTTGATGCCCTTTGAGTCTCTGTGTCTGGGGGGAGAGCCTATGGAAAACACCATTGCCCTGCTGTACAAAATGTTCCAGATTGAGTTGTCTGGACAGGAAGATGATGTCCCTTTCTTCTTAAAATGGGAGGTGGATTTGGGGAGACCCCTCACGCGTGAAGAACGCTCAAAAATATTACCCTTTACCCACAAGTCGTCGCTGGATGTAGCGTCACAGGAGCGGGGCTACAAAATAGTTTCTAGGTGGTATCACTGCCCCTCCAGAATTCATTCCATGTTCCCATCTGTCTCTGAAGAATGCTGGAGATGCGCAAACGATAGAGGCTCATACATCCACATGTGGTGGTCTTGTCCTCTCCTACAATATTTTTGGATAGACGTGTTTGCCCTTCTGAATAAAGTGTCATCCACTAGGTTTGAGCCGACGCCGGTACTGGCTTATCTATCCTTAAGCAATATCTCGATCGCCAACTTCAAGAGAAGTCTGTTAAGGCATTTTTTGACGGGGGCAAGGAGATTAATCCCAAGGTACTGGAGGCAGAACAAAGTGCCCTGGCGGGCTGAACTGGTGGCCGAGATTAACCAGATCTATAGGATGGAGGAGCTGGTCGGCCAGGCGTCGGACTCGGGGGAGCGAGTGTTCAGGCTGTGGGCTGTGGGTGCCGTGGATTATGTACAGAGAGACACCAGACCTGGTAATATGGCTTCAAGCCTCAGTTGGGGGCATGAGACCTCTGTGATTGTCCATTCCATAAAACAAAAGTGCCTGGGGCTGCACACGACCCAGACGAGACATCATCTTGGTCCTTCTTTTCTTTTTCCTCTCCCCCCTACATTTCTTCTTTTCTCATCTTTCTTTCCTCCTTGTACATTTTATGTTATGTTTACATAGTTAGCCCGGATTGCCATCTCAGAGACTTTGTGCATCTACTTTGCCTCCCCTTTCTAAACGAGGCTGCATACATTTTTGCATGGGGGGTGGATTATTGGTCACCCAGTGGGCATCATCTCCAAAACAAAGCTATTACATGGGTGATGATGGTCTGACCTGAAGTGTGTAATCAAAGGAATTATTATGCAAGTAGAAAAGTGTTGTATTACTTATTACCTCCAAGATTTGAGTTATTCTACTCTATATCATATGTTGCCTATCCTATAACTTGTAAACCTGTTCTTTATTTGAATAAAATCTGCTTTACACAAAAAATATACACATATTTGCTATTGCTGCGTTCAGAAATGCCCAATCTATCAAAATATAAAATCAATTAATCTGATCGGTAAAGAGCACAGGGAGAAAAAAAATTCCAAACACCAAAAGTATGTTTTTTGGTCTCTACAACATTTCATTAAAATGCAATTACAGGCGATCAAAACTTCGCATCTACCCAAAAATAGAATAATTAATAACGTTAGTTCAAGACACAAGAAATAAGTGGTTGTTGAGGACCAGATCCCGAAAAATGAGAATGCTACAAGTCATGAAAAATGGCGCAACCCTCCCCCCCCACCACTCAGATAAAAGTAGAACTATACATGTTTGTTATCTACGAACTCGTGCTCACCTAGGGAATCATACTGTCAGGTCAATTATAACATAAAGTGAACACTGTAAGTTAAAAAAAAAACACCGAAAAGCAATTGTGCAATTGCACTTTTTTTTTTTTTGCAATTTCACCGCACTTGGATTTTTTTTCAGTCTTCCAATACAACATGGGCAGAATGGTGTTACTCAAAAGTGCAATTCGTCCCGCAAAAAAAACCAAGCCCTCATATAGCTATATTGACAAAAAAATACAAAAAGTTATGGCTCTTGGAAGTAGAGGAGGAGAAAAAAAATGGAAAACCGGCGGGTGGTGAAGGGGTTAAAGAGAGCACAGAAAATCCAAAGCAAAATTGGGATAGGCGGACACCGCTAAAGACACGGCCTTACAATTTATATATAAGGGACTGGAGGGAGGTTTAGTTCTGATGGCCATTTTATGAGCTATGAGGCTGCACACAGAAAGGTGAGCAAGATGGCACTTATAAAAATTGTTCTTCATCAAACTCTGTTCTCCCAAATGAAATGTGTTGGAGGAGAGCAGCAGAACCAGCAACATAATTACTGGAAGTGGCCCAGGACAGAAGAGTGGCTTTATTATCGGAAGGGGGCAAGTATGGGGTGGAAGGGCATTATTATAAGTGGGGGCCCAGGACAGGAGGGGGGGAGGGTATTTTAAGAGGGTGCCCAGGAGAGGGCATTATTATATGAAGGGGCCCAAGATGGAGTGTGGGGGGGGGCAATATTATAAGAGGGTGCCCAGGACGGGATTCGGGGAGGCATTATTATAAGAGTATCCATGAGAGTAGGGGGCACTATTATAGGGTGGGGGACATTATTATAAGAGGGTGTCCAGGAGAGGAAGGGGCCCAGGACGGAGTGGGGGGACATTATTATCAGTGGGTGCCCAGGAGAGGATGGGGCATTATTATAGAAAGGGGCCCAGTATGGGGTTGGGGGGGTATTATTATAAGAGGGTGCCCAGGAGAGGAAGGAGCCCAGGACGGAGTGGGAGGACATTATTATGAGGGTGCCCAGGAGAGGAGGGGGCATTATTGGAAGGGCCCAGGATGGGTGACAATTACTATATGGGGGAGAATGAGGAATGTTGATTGCTTTATGAGAAGTGGGGATTTTAATCCCTTCACCCCCGGGCGATTTTTCATTTTTGTTTTTTTCTCACCTTCTGAGAGCCATAACTTTATTTTTTTTCCCCATCAGTATTGCCATAGAAGGGCTTATTTTTTTGCGGAACAGTTTGTACTTTTGAATGACCTCATTTATTTTACCATGTAGTGTACTGGAAAACAGGAAAAAAAATCCCAAATGTGGAGAAATTGTGAAAAGAAGGGAATTTTGTTACTTACCGTAAATTCCTTTTCTTCTAGCTCTTATTGGGAGACCCAGACGATTGGGTGTATAGCACTGCCTCCGGAGGCCACACAAAGCAATTACACTAAAAAGTTTAAGGCCCCTCCCCTTCTGGCTATACACCCCCAGTGGGATCACTGGCTCACCAGTTTTAGTGCAAAAGCAAGAAGGAGGAAAGCCAATAACTGGTTTAAACAAATTCACTCCGAGAAACATCGGAGAACTGAAAACCGTTCAACATGAACAACATGTGTACCCGCAAACAAACCAAAAATCCCGAAGGACAACAGGGCGGGTGCTGGGTCTCCCAATAAGAGCTAGAAGAAAAGGAATTTACGGTAAGTAACAAAATTCCCTTCTTCTTCGGCGCTCTATTGGGAGACCCAGACGATTGGGACGTCCAAAAGCTGTCCCTGGGTGGGTAAAGAAATACCTCATGTTAGAGCTGCAAGACAGCCCTCCCCTACGGGGAGGCAACTGCCGCCTGCAGGACTTTTCTACCTAGGCTGGCGTCCGCCGAAGCATAGGTATGCACCTGATAATGTTTGGTGAAAGTGTGCAGACTCGACCAGGTAGCTGCCTGGCACACCTGTTGAGCCGTAGCCTGGTGTCGCAATGCCCAGGACGCACCCACGGCTCTGGTAGAATGGGCCTTTAGCCCTGACGGAACCTGAAGCCCCGCAGAACGGTAGGCTTCAAGAATTGGTTCTTTGATCCATCGAGCCAGGGTGGCCTTAGAAGCCTGCGACCCCTTGCGCTTACCAGCGACAAGGACAAAGAGTGCATCCGAACGGCGCAGGGGCGCTGTGCGGGAAATGTAGATTCTGAGTGCTCTCACCAGATCTAACAAATGTAAATCCTTCTCATACCGATGAACTGCATGAGGACAAAACGAAGGCAAAGAGATATCCTGATTAAGATGAAAAGAGGATACCACCTTCGGGAGAAACTCCTGAATGGGGCGCAGCACTACCTTGTCCTGGTGGAAGACCAGGAAGGGAGCCTTGGATGACAGCGCTGCCAGCTCAGACACTCTCCGAAGAGATGTGATCGCTACCAGAAAAGCCACTTTCTGTGATAGCCTAGAAAGTGAAACCTCCCTCAGAGGCTCGAAGGGCGGCTTCTGGAGGGCAACTAGTACCCTGTTCAGATCCCATGGATCTAACGGTCGCTTGTACGGGGGTACGATATGACAAACCCCCTGCAGGAACGTGCGCACCTTGGAAAGTCGAGCTAGACGCTTCTGAAAAAAGACAGATAGCGCCGAGACTTGCCCTTTAAGGGAGCCGAGCGACAAACCTTTTTCTAACCCAGATTGGAGGAAAGAAAGAAGGATAGGTAATGCAAATGGCCAGGGAGACACTCCCTGAGCAGAGCACCAGGATAAGAATATCCTCCACGTTCTGTGGTAGATCTTAGCAGGCGTGGGCTTCCTAGCCTGTCTCATGGTGGCAACGACCCCTTGGGATAAGCCTGAAGACTCTAGGATCCAGGACTCAATGGCCACGCAGTCAGGTTGAGGGCCGCAGAATTCCGATGGAAAAACGGCCCTTGGGACAGTAAGTCTGGTCGGTCTGGCAGCGCCCACGGTTGGCCGACCGTGAGATGCCACAGATCCGGATACCACGCCCTCCTCGGCCAGTCTGGAGCGACGAGTATGACGCGGCTGCAGTCGGATCTGATCTTGCGTAGCACTCTGGGCAAGAGTGCCAGAGGTGGAAACACATAAGGGAGCCGGAACTGCGACCAATCTTGCACTAGGGCGTCTGCTGCTAGAGCTCTTTGATCGCGAGACCGTGCCATGAAGGTTGGGACCTTGTTGTTGTGCCGAGACGCCATTAGATCGACGTCCGGCCTTCCCCATCGGCGACAGATTTCCTGAAACACGTCCGGGTGAAGGGACCATTCCCCTGCGTCCATGCCCTGGCGACTGAGGAAGTCTGCTTCCCAGTTTTCTACGCCGGGGATGTGAACTGCGGATATGGTGGAGGCCATGGCTTCCACCCACATCATAATGCGCCGGACTTCCTGGAAGGCTTGCCGACTGCGAGTCCCGCCCTGGTGATTGATGTATGCCACCGCTGTGGAGTTGTCCGATTGAATTTGGATCTGCTTCCCTTCCAGCCACTGCTGGAAGGCTAGCAGGGCAAGAAACACCGCTCTGATTTCCAGAACATTGATCTGAATGCTGGACTCCTGCTGAGTCCACGTACCCTGAGCCCTGTGGTGAAGAAACACTGCTCCCCACCCTGACAGACTCGCGTCTGTCGTGACCACCGCCCAGGACGGTGGTAGGAAGGATCTTCCCTGTGATAAGGAGGTGGGAAGAAGCCACCACTGCAGAGAGTCCTTGGCCGTCTGGGAAAGGAAGACTGTCCTGTCCAGGGATTTTGACTTCCCGTCCCATTGGCGGAGAATGTCCCATTGAAGTGGACGCAGATGAAACTGCGCAAACGGAACCGCCTCCATTGCCGCCACCATCTTCCCGAGGAAGTGCATGAGGCGTCTTAAGGAGTGCGACTGACTCTGAAGGAGAGCCTGCACCCCCGTCTGTTGTGACCTCTGCTTGCTCAGCGGAAGCTTCACTATCGCTGAGAGAGTATGAAACTCCATGCCAAGATACGTTAGTGATTGGGTCGGTGACAGATTTGACTTTGGGAAGTTGATGATCCACCCGAACGCCTGGAGAGTCTCCAGTGCAAAATTCAGGCTGAGTTGGCATGCCTCCTGAGAGGGTGCCTTGACCAATAGATCGTCCAAGTAAGGGATCACAGAGTGTCCGTGAGAGTGCAAGACTGCTACCACTGCTGCCATGATCTTGGTGAACACCCGGGGGGCTGTCGCCAGACCAAATGGCAGAGCCACGAACTGAAGATGTTCGTCTCCTATCACGAAGCGCAGAAAGCGTTGGTGCTCCGTAGCAATCGGCACGTGAAGATAAGCATCCTTGATGTCTATTGACGCTAGGAAATCTCCTTGGGACATTGAGGCAATGACTGAGCGGAGGGATTCCATCCAGAACCGCCTGGCGTTCACATGCTTGTTGAGCAGTTTTAGGTCCAGAACGGGACGGAAGGAGCCGTCCTTTTTTGGAACCACAAAGAGGTTGGAGTAAAATCCTCGGCCCCGTTCCAGAGGGGGGACAGGGATCACGACTCCTTCTGCTCTTAGAGAGTCCACCGCCTGCAGCAGGGCATCTGCTCGGTTGGGGTGTGGGGAGGTTCTGAAGAACCGAAGTGGAGGCCGAGAACTGAACTCGATTCTGTACCCGCGAGACAAAATGTCTGTTACCCACCGGTCCTTGACCTGTGACAGCCAAATGTCGCAAAAGCGGGAGAGCCTGCCACCGACCGAGGATGCGGAGGGAGGAGGCCGAAAGTCATGAGGTAGCCGCCTTGGAAGCGGTTCCTCCATTTGCTTTCCTGGGGCGTGAGTGAGCCCGCCAGGAATCTGAGCTCCCTTGTCCTTTCTGAGTCCCTTTGGACGAGGAGAATTGGGGCTTGCCCGAGCCTCGAAAGGACCGAAACCTCGACTGCCACTTTTTCTGTTGAGGTTTACTTGCTCTGGGCTGTGGCAAGGAAGAGTCCTTACCCTTGGACTGTTTTATGATTTCAGCCAATGGCTCACCAAACAGTCTGTCTCTAGATAATGGCAAGCTGGTTAAGCATTTTTTGGAACCAGCATCTGCTTTCCAGTCCTTTAACCATAAGGCTCTGCGCAAAACCACAGAATTGGCGGCCGCCATAGAGGTACGGCTCGTAGACTCTAGGACAGCATTGATAGCATAGGTCGCAAACGCAGACATTTGCGAAGTTAGGGACGCCACCTGTGGTACTGCTGGATGCATGATAGCATCCACCTGTGCTAAACCCGCTGAAATAGCCTGTAGTGCCCACACGGCCGCGAATGCTGGAGCAAACGACGCGCCGATAGCTTCATAGACAGATTTCAACCAAAGGTCCATCTGTCTGTCATTGGCATCTTTAAGTGAAGCGCCATCTTCTACTGCGACTATGGATCTAGCCGCCAGCTTGGAAATTGGGGGATCCACCTTTGGGCACTGGGTCCAGCGTTTGGCCACTTCAGGGGGAAAAGGATAACGGGTATCCTTAGAACGTTTAGAGAAACGCTTGTCTGGATGAGCGTCGTGCTTTTGGATTGATTCTCTGAAGTCAGAGTGGTCCAAAAAAGCACTTAATTTACGCTTGGGATACAGGAAATGGAACTTCTCCTGCTGTGCAGCTGCCTCCTCTGCAGAAGGGGCTGGGGGGGAAATATCCAACAGTCTATTAATCGCCGATATAAGGTCATTAACCATGGCGTCACCATCAGGGGCATCCAGATTGAGAGGGGCCTCAGGATTAGACTCCTGATCACCGTCCTCAGTCTCATCACAGAGAGACTCTTCTCGCTGAGACCCTGAGCAGTGTGATGACGTCGAGGGTCTTTCCCAGCGAGCACGCTTAGGCTGCCTGGGACTGTCATCTGAGTCAGAGACTTCAGCCTGTGATGCTTGAGACCCCCTTGAAGTACGGATTAGTTCCAACTGAGGGGGACCAGTGAGCATAGCCACAGCGGTGTCCATAGTCTGAGGAACTGGCCTGGCCTGCAAGGTCTCCAGGATCCTTGTCATAGCCTCAGACATTTTATCAGCAAACACTGCAAAGTCTGTCCCCGTCACCGGGGCAGGGTTCACAGGCGTCTCTGCCTGGGCTACCACCACAATAGGCTCTGGCTGGCGAAGTGCCACTGGGACTGAACATTGCACACAATGTGAATCATTGGAGCCTGCTGATAGATTAGCCCCACATGCAGTACAAACAGTGTACACAGCCCGTGCCTTGGCAGCCTTGCGTTTTGCGGATGACATGTTGCTGCGTCCTCAGAGCAGTACAGAGTGTCCAGACAGAAGCGACCTTACAGTGCACTATATAAATATATATATATATATATATATATATATATGGTACCAATAAAGAAGTACACTAATATATCACTGAGGCACTAGTGGGGCCTGCACTACTGTGCAGCTTACCACCCGCTTAGGAGCGGTGTGTGGTCGCCAGAAATCCCTCTAGTCTGGGTCTCCCAGAGCCTGCTGCCTCCTTCCAGCCAGATCGCATGTGTAATGGCTGCCGGCGTCCTTGTGGAGAGGGGGGGCGGGCCCTGGGCGTACACCGACGAAGAGCGGGAAGTCTGCTTCCCCTTGTGCCTAGTGAGAGGGCTGGAGCATGTAAATAAGGCTCCAGCCCTCGGCGCAGCCATTGAGCAGCGTCTCTCCCCTACCCTGATTGACAGGGTGGGGGCGGGAACGAAGCGGCGCTAGGCCGCAGAAGCCGGGGGCTAAAGTTAAAAACGCCGCCGCCGTACAAGCGCGGTCGGCGCCAAGCCCCCGGCGCACTACAAGTCGCAGCTGCGCCGCCGCTCCAGGAGCGGTCGGCGCAGTAGTTCCCAACATACAATCGTCACTCAGCAAAGCTGCAGTGACCTAACCCCCAGCGTACAGCGCCACTGTCCCCGGCGCACTATAACGCTCAGCAAGCCCTGAGAGTGTCCGTGCCTGCCGGGGACACAGAGTACCTGAAGTTGCAGGGCCATGTCCCTGAACGGCACTCCCGCTCCCAATCCAGCAGGTTCTATGGGTCTGTGGATGGAGCCCGGCCCCAGGGCTTGGGGGCCGGCAGGATCCCACTTCCACAGAGCCCCTCAGGGGGATGTGGAAGGAAAACAGCATGTGGGCTCCAGCCTCCGTACCAGCAATAGGTACCTCAACCTTACAAGCACCATCACGGGTGAGAAGGGAGCATGCTGGGGGCCCTATATGGGCCCTCTTTTCTTCCATCCGATAGAGCCAGCAGCTACTGCTGACTACAAACAGTGGAGCTATGCGTGGATGTCTGACCTCCTTCGCACAAAGCAGAAAACTGGTGAGCCAGTGATCCCACTGGGGGTGTATAGCCAGAAGGGGAGGGGCCTTACACTTTTTAGTGTAATTGCTTTGTGTGGCCTCCGGAGGCAGTGCTATACACCCAATCGTCTGGGTCTCCCAATAGAGCGCCGAAGAAAAGGGAAATTCCACAATGGTGTGTGGTGTTTTTTTTTTCTCCTTCCACTTGTTAACTATATAGGAAATCTGATCTAGCAGTATTATTCCCTAGGTCAGTACACATTTGTAGATACCAAACATGTATAATATTAGTTTTTATCTAAATGGTTAAAAAAATTCAGAAGTTTGTTCAAAAAAAGAATTGCGCTTTTGTTGCAATTTTCTGAGACCCGTAGCGTTCTTATTTTTCAGGATCTGGGACCCAGTGATAGTTTATTTTTTGCGCCTTGAGCTTATGTTTTTAATTTATTCCATTTTCAGGCACATGTAATGTTTTCATTGCCTGTAATTGTACCGCCCCGCGAGCTCGGCCGGCCGCCGAGCCGCTCGGATCCGTGCTCGTACGGTGGGTGGCTCGAGCTCCTCACGGACCAGGGGGTCACGTCGCTCTGCAAGGGGGTTGGCGCTACACGTGGGGACTTCGGTGGGGAGTTCCACGGCTGGGGCCGCGGTGGTTGGTAGGGGATTTAAGTTTGTGACGCCGCTCACGGGTTGTGGTGAAGGGATGGACACCACCACTGCCATTGACTAGGCCTCCCGGGGACGGTGTTGCGCAGCTTGGTGTTGACCCCTCTGTGAGTAGGGGAGTGATGGTCCCGGGGGCCCGAGGGAAGGTGCTGAGGCGATGGAGATGGGCGCGTGCTGGGTGCTGGTGTGGTACGGCGCGGTGCGCGGCCCGAAGGCACTGGTGTACTCACTATGACACAGTACACTGGAGTCTCTGGTAAACCAAACGAGGTGATGAACAGTGCCTGCAGCCGGCTGCAGCTTCTCCCTTAACAGGTTGGTGGTTTCCACCTTTCTCCTGCACCTTTATAAAAACGGCAAGACCAGAAGCAGAGCTCGTAGTGTAGCAGCAGGAAGACATCTTACCTATCGCAGCATAGTGTATCCTCCGCTGCCACCAATGGTTTACATCCGGCCAGTATATATAGTCCCTCTCTCTACCCTGTCCCTGGGCTCCCTCCACATATTCACCTCCACTATGCTGCGATAGGTAAGATGTCTTCCTGCTGCTACACTACAAGCTCTGCTTCTGGTCTTGCCGTTTTTATAACACAATGTCCTTATGTTATTGCAGGCATTTCTCTGGTGCTCTCACCATTAGGTATGTTCTTCTTTTTCCCTTTTCCCAACATTAGTCACACATCCTCTTACTTAGGCTATTTCTCTATTCCAGTACAACAAGTCCTCACGCATTGTGTGGTTTACCTAACATACCACGTATGATTGGTTATCATACTACATATACTCAGGTCGCCACTTATTGGTATTTATCCCTTATAACAGACCTATCTATGTTTCAATTTCTCCACCACATCATCACAGATTATCACCTTTGTTATTCATAAAGCAGCATCTATCCATCTCTTCATCTACCTATGTGAGCCCTATCTACACTATATGACAGTATTCTACTGGTATGTATCCAATATTTATGCCCTGTTCTCTTTGCTATTATATCAGCTCTTTATTCCAATTACCTATTCCTCATGAACTATCACTTCTCCTCCTCCCTCTCCCCTTTTTTCACAGTAACATATATTCTTCCATTCCAAAGTGTTCTCCTTGACTACTCACATGTAAGTTATACCATGCTCTATCCTTATTGACATTTTTCCGCCCTTACCAGCTATAGTCCTCTGTATATTATATATCTCTTTCCTTTCTCAGACTTCACTTTAACTTTCTGGCCTCCAAGGTGCTACTAGGAACTTTTCCCTGAACTTCATAAATACGGGTATGTCTCTCAGATCCCTCCCCTTTCCCCTCTTGCTCATTTTTTCCCTTGAGCCTTCCTGTTCTCCCTTCCTTCTTTCTCTTCTTCCGTTTCTTCCCCCTCCTTTCCCCCCTTTTTTTCCTCTCTTCCTTTTCTTTCCCCATCTTTCCTCTCCCCTTCCTTTCTTAATTTACAATTCTCTTATTCTACTCACATCTTATACGGCTGTATATATCCTCACCACTTCTTAACATTCACATTGCGACACCTTCCCCTTCCTTTCACATCTCCCCAATAGGTAATATGTTGTTTTCTCATTTTTTGACACTTGATGCCTTGTCATGATGTAATTGTAAATCATTTCTTGTTTTTTCTTTTTTGTATCATGCATGTCCCAGTACTTATCTGTCCCTGATGAAGGCTCTTGTGCGAGCCGACACGTCGGGCAGTACCGTTTAATTGTGAAAATAAAAATCATCCAAGCATACCATACCTGGATTGTCCAATTTCTCTTGTACTGTGTGCCGGGGTCCTTCCTTACTTTAAACAATATGGGACAACCCATATGATGATGTCATGTCTTTGGAAGCGTCTGATTTATTATTTCTGGTTTATTGGCAACATCTGAGTTAATTAGAGACACATCTGTGGATGTATATTCATATACACCTGAAACACACTGCTTCTTTGTGTAGCATGATGGGAAAGTCAAAAGAAATCAACCAGGATCTCAGGAAGAGAATTATGGACTTGCAGAAGTCTGGTTCATCCTTGGGTGCAATTTCCACATACCTGAAGGTGCCTCGTTCATCTGCACATACAATTATACGCAAGTACAAACAAGATGGGAATGTCCAGCCATCATTCCGCTGAGGAAGGGAACAGGTTCTGTGTACCAAAGATGAACATGCTTTGGACAGACATGTGCATATCAACCCAAGAAGAAAAGCAAAAGACCTTGTGAACATGCTGGTAAGATTGTGTAATTATCCACAGTGAAACGAGTACCGTATTTTTCGGACTATAAAACACACTTTTTTCCCCCCAAATGTTGGTGGAAAGTGGGGGGTGCGTCTTATAGTCTAAATGTAGGGCTGCGGGGAATGAGGATGCTGCTGTGGAACGGGTCATCGGGGGCACGAGCAGGCTGTAGCAGCCTGCCGTGACCACGTGGGCCCGCTTATTTAATATGCACACCCATCATCTCGCCCATCATCTCTCAGCGCTGAAGCCGGCGCTGACTGGTGGGCGGGGTGATGGGCGGGAAATGGGCGCATATTAAACAGTCTGCCCGCATGATAGGCCCTGGCAACTACAGCCTAGAGTGATCATATGCGGCTGTATTCACTGCTCCCCGCGCATCATCATCAGCGCGGGGTGTAGTGAATCAGTATACTCACCGGCCACGATCCCTGCAGCACCGCGATGTCTTCCTGTCTGTGCCGGCGGCAGCTGTGTGGAGGCTAGCGGTGCGCACAGCAATGATGTCATCGCTGTGCGCACGTGTCCACACGCAGCCACCGCCGGCACAGACAGGAGGACATCGCGGTGCTGCAGGGATCGTGGCCGGCTCCACACTCCAGCGGCGCTGCTACTGACACAGACGGAGGAGGAGCGATGCTGCAGGGAGTTAGGTAAGGTGAGTTTGAACGTTTATTTTTTCTTTTTATGTGCCACAGGATGCGGGCTGTATACCAGGATGGGGGTATATAGCAGGATGAGGGTATATAGCATGATGGGGGTATATTATGAGCAGGATGGGGGTATATTATGAGCAGGATGGGGGTATATTATGAGCAGGATGGGGGTATATTATGAGCAGGATGGGGTATATTATGAGCAGGATGGGGGTTATATGAGCAGGATGGGGGTTTATAAGCAGGATGGGGCTTTATAAGCAAGATGGGAGTATATGAGCAGGATTGGGGTATATGAGTAGGATGGGGGCAATATGAGCAGGATGGGGTATATAAGCAGGATGGCGGTATATAGCAGGATGGAGGTATGTAGCAGGATGGAGGTATATAGCAGGATGGGGCCACATGCCAGGATGGGGTATATAGCAGGATGCGGCCATATGCCAGTATATAGCAGGATGCGGCCATATGCCAGGATGACGGTATATAGCAGGATGTGGGCTATACCAGGGTTAGGGACATATACTGTATATACAAGGCAGTAGGATCATTACTAGAAATGAGCCACCCCCCTAGAGTTCGAGTTCGGTTCGTCGAACGGAGGACAAGTTCGTCGAACGTTCGACGAACCAATTTGAACCCCATTGAAAACAATGGCAGGCAAACACATAAAAACACATTATACATGTACAAATACAGTTAATAAACATTGTCATTAAAATTACAGGTCCCCGTGACGCGTCCTGCACTCTGTCTCCCGCCGCTTTTCCTTCTGATAATCGCTGCGTCCTCCCGGTAACCAGCACTGATGATAGGATCTTCCATGACGTCAAAATAGCATGTGACCAGTCACGTGTCTATTATCTCATTGGCTACAGACTGGTAACATGGCTAGACATCATGCTAGGTCCTGTCAGTGCATCTCTCCGGTACGCGGTGCTCGTTCCAGCATCTCCGTGTACCTGCAAAATGCTCTGGCACATGGTCGGCTTCCCCGTTCCTGCATGTGGGCGCTCTTTACAGAGTCGGCCTACATGCAAGGACTGGCTGCCACAGCCGGTAAATAGCGGCACCGGGAATCACGTGATCGGAGATTGTCGTTGCTATAGTAACGGTGGCAGCTGTGACGTCACCGCTTACAGCCCGCAGCCTCTGCTCACTCACTGAGTGATTAGACTGCAAGGAGCAGCAGCGTCTTCCTCCCATGCAGTGCTGTCTAATGTAGCAGAGCTGCATGGGTTGAAGGAGAAAGAAGACAGAAGAGCAGGATCGTGGAGGGCTGACAGGGAGTAATAAACATGGAGTCTCTAATGTGTCTGTGTATTTATTTCTATTAAAGTATTTTTTCTCTGTGTGGTGTCTTTTTTTTTTTAACCCTTTATTGGAGATTCTTAATGGCCGGGTCAAACTTGCCTGACATTAAGAATCTATGGCTTAATACTAGCTAGTAAAACAAAGCTAGTATTAACCCATTATTACCCAGCATGCCACCTGGCTTCAGGGCTGCTGGAAGAGTTGGATACAGCGCCAGATGATGGCGCTTCTATGAAAGCACCATTTTCTGGGGCGGCTGCTGACTGCAATTCGCAGCAGAGGGGCCTAGAAAGCTCGGGCCAACCTGTGCTACGGATTCCTATCCCCAGCTGCCTAGTTGTACCTGGCTGGACACAAAAATTGGGCGAAGCCCACTTCATATTTTTTTTTAATTATTTCATGAAATTCGTGAAATAATTAAAAAAAAAGGTCTTCCCTATATTTTTGGTTCTCAGCCGGGTACAAATAGGCAGCTGGGGGTTGGGGGCAGCCGTACCTGCCTGCTGTACCTGGCTAGCATACAAAAATATGGCGAAGCCCACGTCATTTTTCCTTTCTCGCCTTTTCATTGGGGGACACAGACAGTGGGTTATATGGTGTCTCCAGGGGAGGCTTGACACTAGGTTTAAAAAAGAGTTAGCTCCTCCTCCCACAGCATATATCCCCAGCTAAGCGGGAACTAGTTCAGTTTTTTTATAGTGTCAGCAGGGAGGCTGACATGTCTGGACTGAGCTCCACCAGAGGTGCCTCAGGCCAGCTTATTTTTACTTTTTATTTTGTTTTTCTTTTCTTATTCATTCTATTTTTGATAGGGGCAATACTAGGGTGCCTTGCCACCCGCGTTCCCCCCGTGTACGGGCAGAGGAAACCTGGCGTGCAAAAGCCGTCAGTCTTTCCTCGCGCCCAAGTGGTCGGGTCTGCGTACCCCTCCAGGCTCCCTGGAAGCACCTCACGGAGGTAGCTCCAGAGTGTTAGGCAGAGCCGAGCATCTGCTAGCCTTGAGCCGAAGATGCGTCCCCGAGATCTCCGCATCCCAGGACCAACGCGTCTTCAGACGGAGCAAGAGCAGGTAGGGAGACGACGTGTACCCGTCCCCTGCATCCAACTGCCGCCGGAGGAGGCGCCGGTGGGGCGATGCAGGCCGTGATCCCGGGGAAGCATCATTAATTTAGCTCCCGGCGTCGGCCTGCATTCTTAGCAACGCCCCCTCCACTGCTCTAGAAGCCGCTCCCTCTAGTGGGCCGTCTCTCCCCTCCATGCTGCCAGAGAACACTGGACGCCATTACACGTGGGGAGCAGACACGGGTGAGATCGCCTCCTTGGCTCTGCAACTCTGCAGCACTATATACCGCTCTGTTCAGCGGTATATCGCTGTCTTCTAGCGGTGTGTGCCTGCTGGCTGGCGGTGTATATCAGCTTTTAGTGGTATATACTGACTGTGCCTGCAGGTATATACTGACTGTTTGGCAGTGTATGCCGCTTTACTATTGGTATATACCAGCTCTGTATAGCAGTCCCTTTTTAATACTGCTACTAGCTCCTCACCCACAGTAGTGTAATACTGCTAGAGGCTCACAGTATAATTGTACGTTTGTTGCTGACATGCGTAAAAACCGCAAGGGTGATAAAGCTTCCCAGGCATCCTCTATGGACCGGTACTATGCTTGTACCACCTGTGGAAGCTTGTTTCCAAATGGTCGAAGCTATCCACTATGCCGGGGCTGCGATGCCCCTACTACAATATCACAACAGACGTTGCCGGACCAGGGGGTCGTGCAATCTGTGGGTTCGGCCCCGGCCGCCATTCAGGCAGCACCCCCGTCTGATGAGGCTATCCCTGCATGGGCTCTTCTGATGTCTAAAAGGTTAGATGACCTGACCGCTCAGATATCCCAGCCTTCCACAGGCTCCCACAGCCTCCCCCCGGCTCAGCTCCCCCAGAGAAGCCCGCCTTCGTCTGGGGTATCATCCCCAGTACGTAAAAAGGCTGTCTCCAAAAGGCGCCATTGCGACCGCTCCGCCTCGTCTGACTCACACGATGGTCAGTCTGACTCAGACTCCGTGACCTTTAGTAGTCACGATTCCTGAGACTCTGACTCTGATTCAGATGTCCCTTCTGAGTCTAGGCATATGGAAGACACTTTAATAGCGGCTGTCAATCACTCTCTGTCGATTTCTGATCAGCCCTCGGACCCGACTTCTCAGTCGGCAATCAAGCGAGCCAAGAAGCCTCCTAAGTCCTTTGCCCAGGATCCGATTTTTCATCAAATCATATCTAAACGGTGGGATCACCCTGATAGGAGGTTTAACAAAAAATCCTGCTCTTCATTCGCTTATCCCTTTCCTCCGGAAATGGTTAAGCCCTGGTTGGTACCCCCCGTTGTGGATCCGCCAGTATCCAGACTGGCTAAACACACGGTTATGTCTGTTTCAGACAACGCGTCTCTCAAGGACTCGTCCGACCGCGCAGTTGAGGCTGCGGTCAAATCTATTTTCCAGGCTTCGGGCTCCTCTCTGCGCCCCCTGTTTGCCATGACATGGGTGGCAAAAGCTATGAGCGTGTGGAGTAGGAACCTCCGCAAGTTGCTTCGCCCTTGCAATATTCCTCCGGAGGCTCTTGAGATTCTTGATTTGTTCTCTCTCGCCTCTAATTATTTGCTTCACGGCTCCCTAGATGCAGCTAGCTGGTCAGCCCTAACGGCAGCCAATGCTGTCTTCGCCCGCAGGGTTCTGTGGCTAAAAATATGGAATGCGGACAGTGCCTCCAAGAAGTTCCTGTCCACACTTCCCTTCCAGGGTCTTCGTCTATTTGGTGAATCCCTGGACAAGCTCATATCTGAGGCGACAGGTGGTAAAAGTACCATTCTACCACAAAAGCGACCTGTAGCCAGAAATTTCAAAAAGTCTTCTTGGCGCAGGCAGTCCTTTCGGTCTGCCCCACAAAAACCATCGGCCAACGGACCGTCACAACACTCAGATCGAGGATCCGGTCCCTCAAGGGGCTCTTCTTGGCGTTCCTACTCCAAGCAACCTAAACCCAAAGGACCTCGCACTGTACAGGCCCCCTCAGCATGACGCCAGGTATCCCGCAGATCCGACTCCTGTGGGAGGGCGGCTTCTGCTTTTCCGGGATATCTGGCTAGACCACACTCACGATGCTTGGATTCGAGAAATCGTCACCTCAGGTTACAAGATCGATTTCTTTTCCCTGCCGGACAACAGGTTTCTGCGTTCTCGTCTTCCAAAGTCTGAAACACAAAGCCAGGCCTTATTTCAGGCCATAGTCTCTTTACAGAAAGCAAACGTTATCATTCCAGTAACCCTGGAACAGCGCGGCAAAGGTTTCTATTCAAACCTTTTTGTCATTGCCAAAAAAGATGGCTCTGTCCGCCCTATCTTGGACCTCAAACGGCTAAACAAATTCGTACGGATTCAAACTTTCCGAATGGAATCATTGAGAGCAGTACTAGCCGCCATGGAACCTGGAGAATTCCTAGCTTCCATAGACGTTCAAGATGCTTATTTACACATCCCCATATGTGTCTCTCATCAACGGTTCCTTCGCTTTGCCGTAGGACACCGTCACTTCCAATTCAGGGCCCTCCCCTTTGGGCTGGCCACTGCGCCTCGGGTCTTCACAAAGGTCATGGCGGCCGTCATGTCCATTTTACACCCCAGAGGCATCCTGGTTGTTCCCTATTTGGAACTTCTTGTCAAAGGGAGCTCTCCTCACGTTTGCTCAGAAAGCGTGCAGATTTGCCTAGACACGCTGTCAAGGCTAGGGTGGCTTATCAACTTCAACAAGTCATCCCTAATTCCTCATCAGCGCATCACCTTTCTAGGTATGCTGATAGACACGGCCCAGTCCCGGGTTTTTCTTCTAGAAGACAATAAGTCTTCCCTGATCCGGGCCGCTCAATCCCTCCGCTCTCGCCGTCACACATCCCTTCGGAATGGAATGAGAGTGTTAGGCAAGATGGTGGCGGTCATAGAAGCCGTGTCCTTTGCCCAATTCCATCTGCGCCCTCTACAACTGCATCTTCTATCCTCCTGGGACAAGAATCCAGCTTCCCTGGACCGGTCAGTCCGCCTATCTCGGGTTGCGCTCAGCTCCCTCGTCTGGTGGACTCAAGCCTCATCCCTATCTCAAGGGAAGTCCTTCCGCCCGGTCCACTGGCAAGTAGTCACGACGGATGCCAGCCTGATAGGCTGGGGGGCGGTGTTTCTCCACCACACTGTTCACGGACGCTGGTCTCCTTCCGAGCGCTCCCTGCACATCAATGTTCTGGAGATCAGAGACATATTTTTGGCCCTTCAGAATTTTCAACCCCTACTATTGGGCCTCCCTGTTCAGATCCAGTCAGACAATGCCACGGCCGTGGATTACATCAACCGTCAGGGAGGAACTCGCAGCAAGGCAGCGATGGGGGAGGTATCCAGGATTCTTCTTTGGGCAGAGAAGCACATCCCCATTATTTCAGCCGTCCATATCCCAGGGGTAGACAACTGGGCCGCAGATTTTCTCAGCAGGCAAGGGCTAGCGGCAGGGGAATGGTCCCTCCACGAAGAAGTGTTCCATCAGATCACTCTTCGCTGGGGACTCCCGGATGTGGACCTCATGCCGTCTCGAATGAATGCCAAAATACGTCCCTTCATATCTCGGTCGAGAGACCCGCTAGCGCTCGGCTCCAACGCCCTAGTCTTTCCATGGTCACAGTTTCGCCTGCCCTACATCTTCCCTCCGTTTCCTCTCATTCCGAGAGTAATCAAGAAAATCAAAGCGGAGGGAATCCCGGTGATCCTCGTGGCCCCGGACTGGCCCAGGAGAGCCTGGTACCCAGAGCTCCTCCAACTTCTCAGCGACAGTCCCTGGCGTCTTCCCGACCGCCTGGATCTTCTGTCGCAAGGTCCAATATTCCACCAGAATACAGCACAGCTGCATTTGACGGCGTGGCGCTTGAGTCCCTGATTCTAGCCAAATCGGGTCTTTCTTCCAGGGTAGTTCATACCATGCTTAATGCTCGGAAGCCTTCCTCCACCAGCATTTACCACAGGACCTGGAAGACCTATCTTTCCTGGTGTGACCGTCATAATTGGTCGCCCCTGACCTTTTCAATCCCTACTGTTCTTGCTTTTCTGCAAGACGGTCTGGACTCGGGTCTTGCTCTCAGTACCCTTAAAGGACAAGTTTCTGCCTTTTCGTTTTTTTTCCAGAAGCAGCTGGCTTCTCGCCCTCAGGTCCGTACCTTTCTTCAAGGGGTAGCGCATTTGGTCCCTCCTTATCGCCACCCCTTAGATCCCTGGGATCTGAATCTGGTTCTGGGAGCTCTTCAGCTTCCTCCTTTCGAACCTCTGAGAGAAATCTCTCTTCAGCGACTATCTTGGAAAGTGGCCTTTTTAGTCGCTATTACCTCTATCAGGCGAGTGTCCGAACTGGCAGCTCTTTCCTGTCGCTCACCTTATCTGGTATTCCATCATGATAAGGTGGTCCTTCGGCCTTCCCTCGCCTTCCTTCCGAAGGTCGTATCCTCTTTCCACCTGAACAAGGACATTGTGTTGCCGTCATTCTGCCCAGCCCCGGTCCACTCCTTTGAAAAAGCCCTTCACACTCTCGATCTTGTCAGGGCTCTGCGGACCTACATTTCCAGAACAGCGCCGTTGCGCAAGTCCGATGCCCTTGTAACGCCCTGGCAAAGCCAGGTTGTCACAGAAAGAGTTAATTCTCCTTGGTAATCTGATCCCACACCGATGCAGCAGGACAAACCACAGCCCCCAGGGTAAGAGAAAAGCAGAGCAGAGGGGAGGGGCTGGAGCAGAGTGTTTGGAGAGACAGAGAGAAGAGAAGCCTGGAGTTGTAGCTCCCAGGCTGAAAAGTGAAGTGTGCTCCGAGAGGGCCGGGACAGGCTGTGAGTGAGGAAGGGGCCAGAGGTAGCCGGGCAGGGTAGTGGCCCCCCAGTACCTGGGTGACCCGGATCACTGCAGGGGAGTGTATTCCCCATTCCCGGCTGAGGAGAAGGAGGAAGAGAGTGGAGAGAAAGGCACCTGGCTGCAGGGAAAGAACAACAGGAGCTGCTGCACCGTGTGTGGGACACTAACACCCCGTACCGAAGGCTGCAGACACCGGCAATTCCTAGTTTACCAGTGACTCTGCGTGGAATACTTGTGAGTACGCCCGTGCCCTCGGGCACCGCACCGCAGCACTGCGCCCTGCTCCCTGCTTACCCCATCACCGGGCCCCGGGACAACCAACCCCCTACCCACGGAGGGGAGAAATAACAACTAAGCTGCTCCCTGTCACCGCTCCCGGGATCCCCATAAAGAGCAGCGGTGGTGTCCACAATCACCACAACCGTGGGTGGCGTCACGGACAATCTCCCTTACCAAATCCCCTTTTACTGTGGAGCCTGGGATCACAGACCGGGTCACGCCACCGTGATACCCACAGAAGTGACCCCGTGGCCCGGATCTGAGTACCCCCTGGTCCCCGGGTGACACATTTGGCGTCACGAACAGGATCGAACCCATCCAGTTTCCTGGAGGAAGTGCGCCTTATTCTGGACTGTCAGCGGTGATCCGCTGCAAAAATTTTGAAAGTCGCCATCTTTGCCGCCATTTTGGGCGCGAAAATTTCCCGCCCAGCGCCTTCTTCCCCAAGCGGTGGGCGCGAAAAAGAGGCTCCGCCCCCTCAGAACGCGGGCGGAAGTGAAGCTCCGGAGGACCGGAAGCGAAAGAGAAACTTTAAAAGTTGCTAGAAGGACTGCTCCCGAGTACCAAGGGGGAGCAGTAGGAAGGAACTGCAGTTCATGTGACCGGGACTGTAAAGGCAGGGACGCCAGGACTTTGCCTAATTCCGTTCCTGGACAAGCAGTAGCCGCGACCCCGATGACATCTTACCCGGCTCCGGCAGTCCGCTCAGCCGCCACGGTGATGACGTCGGCTCCGGCAGTCCGCCCGGCCGCAACGGAGGTGGCACCCGATTGGAAGTCTGCCCCATATGTGGCGCCAGCCGCGCCCAGGTACCCCGTCACGGCTGTGGAGCAGCCGGAGTGCACCTGCAGAGAGCAGTTAGCGAGGCCGGTTGTAGCCGGCGCCGAGGGCATCCAGGTGGGCCTGGCTTCTGAGCAGGAGGCAGAGCACGGAACCCGTGCCCCGTACTGGGAGTGGCGGCAGCAGCAGTGGTAGCGGAGCATGGACGGCTACCCACAAGTTAAAAAGTTGACTGTTTTATGGACTGTCACCCCTGTTGAACGCCCTCAGGTTCAGGAGGAGGCCATCTGCTCCGCAGGTGCGGGGTGGCAGAACAGGTTAAAGTTTTAGAAAACGTACCTCCCGATGTGGGAAGATGTATGATTGTAATGTGTTTATTTATCCTTTTTCCAGTTTTTATAAATGTTGGTGCCTAGACGGCCCGAGGACGGGCCGTGTTTTACCAAGGGGGTGTGTGACGCCCTGGCAAAGCCAGGTTGTCACAGAAAGAGTTAATCCTCCTTGGTAATCTGATCCCACACCGATGCAGCAGGACAAACCACAGCCCCCAGGGTAAGAGAAAAGCAGAGCAGAGGGGAGGGGCTGGAGCAGAGTGTTTGGAGAGACAGAGAGAAGAGAAGCATGGAGTTGTAGCTCCCAGGCTGAAAAGTGAAGCGTGCTCCGAGAGGGCCGGGACAGGCTGTGAGTGAGGAAGGGGCCAGAGGTAGCCGGGCAGGGTAGTGGCCCCCGGTACCTGGGTGACCCGGATCACTGCAGGGGAGTGTATTCCCCGTTCCCGGCTGAGGAGAAGGAGGAAGAGAGTGGAGAGAAAGGCACCTGGCTGCAGGGGTAGAACAACAGGAGCTGCTGCACCGTGTGTGGGACACTAACACCCCGTACCGAAGGCTGCGGACACCGGCAATTCCTATTTTACCAGTGACTCTGTGTGGAATACTTGTGAGTACGCCCGTGCCCTCGGGCACCACACCGCAGCACTGCGCCCTGCTCCCTGCTTACCCCATCACCGGGCCCCGGGACAACCAACCCCCTACCCACGGAGGGGAGAAATAACAACTAAGCTGCTCCCTGTCACCGCTCCCGGGATCCCCATAAAGAGCAGCGGTGGTGTCCACAATCACCTCAACCGTGGGTGGCGTCACGGACAATCTCCCTTACCAAATCCCCTTTTACTGTGGAGCCTGGGATCACAGACCGGGTCACGCCACCGTGATACCCACAGAAGTGACCCCGTGGCCCGGATCTGAGTACCCCCTGGTCCCCGGGCGACACATTCTCTTCGTCCTCCCAGTAGGACACAAAAAGGGCAACCCGGCGTCTAAATCCACGATTTCTCGATGGATCAGGACTGCCATCTGTGAGGCATACAAAGCACGAGGTGCCATTCCTTCTCAATCTGTGTGGGCCCACTCTACACGAGCAGTGGGTGCCTCCTGGGCTATCCGCCATCAGGCTTCGGCGGCCCAACTTTGCAAGGCCGCTACCTGGTCCAGTGTGCACACGTTCACAAAATTCTACAGAGTGCATACGCATGCCTCCGCGGATGCTGCTCTTGGAAGACAAGTCCTTCAGGCGGCAGTGGCCCATTTATAAGTGGCCACTGCTCAGTTCTTGACAGTGTTTTGATATGAGTTCACTGCAGTTGCAGTTGTTAGTCAGCTATTAGTCTGATGCTATACACTGTTAATAGTTCAGTTCCCACCCAGGGACTGCTTTTGGACGTCCCACTGTCTGTGTCCCCCAATGAAAAGGCGAGAAAGGAAAGGACATTTTTGTGTACTCACCGTAAAATGTCTTTCTTGGAGCCTTTCATTGGGGGACACAGCTCCCGCCCTTGTGGTTTTGGTTATCCTTTTCCTACTGCTTTTACACCAAACTGAGCTAGTTCCCGCCTAGCTGGGGTTATATGCTGTGGGAGGAGGAGCTAACTCTTTTTTAAACCTAGTGTCAAGCCTCCCCTGGAGACACCATATAACCCACTGTCTGTGTCCCCCAATGAAAGGCTCCAAGAAAGACATTTTATGGTGAGTACACAAAAATGTCCTTTTTGGGGGGGCAAGAAACTCCTGCATACAGTCCTGGATGGAATATGCTGAGCCTTGTCGTTCTGCAGCTGCTGTCTGCTCTCCTGAATACACTAGTGAATGGAGCATGCTGAGCCTTGTAGTTCTGCTCCCCCTGCCTCTCCCTCCAGCATACAGTACTGGATGGATGATGCTGAGCCTTGTAGTTCTGCAGCTGCTATTTGCTCTCCTCCATACAGACAGACAGCAGCTGCAGAACTACAAGGCTCAGCATACTCCATCCAGGACTGTATGCAGGATTGCACCAGGGCAATTCGGGATCAGCGGGGTAGAGTCCCGGAACTGTCACATCTAATGGATGCGGCAATTCCAGGCGGCTGCTTGGTGATATTGTAAGGGTGGTGGGCTCCCCATAACGTGGCGCTCTCCATCCTGACAATACCAGCCTCCAGCCGTGTGGCTTTATCCTGGCTGGTATCAAAATTGATGGGAACTGCCTTTTTTTTTTTTAATTAATTCTTTATTTTACTGCACGATATAGACCCGCCCACCAGCGGATGTGATTGGTTGTAGTGAGACAGCTGTCACTCATCGTGGGGGCGTGTCTGACTGCAACCAATCATGGGCGCCGGTGGGCGGGGAAGACACGGAATACCTGATTGAATAATGAAGCAGCAGCCATTTTCAAAAGAGGAAAAGCCGCCAGGGATTTGTGACAGCCGTGCAACAAGGCGCCCGTGATTGGTGAGTAGGAAAGATGGATTGTGCTGGGGACGCAGGACGCATGCAGATACGCAACGTGCGCACGTACTTAGTGTGAAAAGCCACGCTTTTGGTGATCAAACCGTTCTCGAATGTAAGGGGCACTTTGCACACTGCGACATCGCAGGCCGATGCTGCGATGCCGAGTGCGATAGTCCCCGCCCCCGTCGCAGCAGCGATATGTGGTGATAGCTGGCGTAGCGAAAATTAACGCTACGCCAGCTTCACACACACACTCACCTGCCGTGCGACGTCCCTGTGGCCGGCGACCCGCCTCCTTGTTAAGGGGGCGGGTCGTGCGGCGTCACTGCGACGTCACACGGCAGGCGGCCAATCGGAGCGGAGGGGCGGAGATGAGCAGGATGTAAACATCCTGCCCACCTCCTTCCTTCCGCATATCCTACGGAAGCCGCGGTGACGCCGGTAGGAGATGTTCCTCGCTCCTGCGGCTTCACACACAGCGATGTGTGCTGCCGCAGGAGCGAGGAACAACATCGGACCGTCGCATCAGCGTAATTATGAATTACGCCGACGCTGCACCGATGATACGATTACGACGCTTTTGCGCTCGTTAATCGTATCATCTAGGCTTTACACACTGCGATGTCGCATGCGATGCTGGATGTGCGTAACTTTCAATTTGACCCCACCGACATCGCACCTGCGATGTCGCAGTGTGCAAAGTGCCCCTAACTCGAACTGCCGAACTTTTAGCAAATCGTTCGAGTTCGTCGAACGACTCGAACACCCCCCCAAAATCACTCGAACATGAAATTGGAGAACCATTCGACTCGGACATCGCTCAACTCTAATCATTACCAGGTTGGGGTACCTTAGTAGAGAATTTGGGGACATTAACCCCGTAACAGTGTCAACAGCAGATCCTCGCCCCATAACAGTGTGTCATGACCACATTTCTTGCTTAAAATTTTATTTTCCTATTTTCCTCCTCTAAAACCAGGGTGCGTCTTATGGTCCGGTGCATCTTATAGTCCGAAAAATACGGTACTGTATCAACATGGGCTGAAAAGCCACTCTGCCAGGAAAAAGCCATTACTCAAAAAAAACATAAGAAAGACAGATTAATGTTTGCAAATGCACAAAGGAACAAAAACAGTACATTTTGGAGACATGCCCTGTGGTCAGATGAAACTAAAATTGAACTGTTTGGCCATAATAACCATCGCTACATTTGGAGGAAAAAGGGAAAAGCTTTGAAGCCTAAGAACACCATCCCAATTGTGAAACATGGGGGTGGCAGCATCATATTGGGGGTTGTTTTGCTGTAGGAGAGACTGGTGCACTTCACAAAATAGATGGCATCATGAGGAAAGATTATGTGGCAACACAGATGCAACTTCTGAAGACATCAGCCAGGAACTTAAAGCTTGGACGGAAATGGATCTTCCAAATGGACAATGACCCGAAGCTACTGCCAAACTGGTTACAAAGTGGCTTAAGGATAACAAAGGCAATGTTATGGAGCGGCCATCACAAAGGCCTGATTGCTGATGTATGTAAAGCACTATGGAATTAATTGCGCTATATAAGTGAATAAATATTCTATATTATCTCAATCCTATTGAAAATTTATGAGCAAAGCTGAAAAGGCCGGTGTAAGCAAGGTAACCAAACATGGCTCAGTTACACCAGTTCTCACAGGAGGAATGGGCCCACATTCCTACCAACTATTGTGAGAAGCTTGTGGTAGGAGATCTAAAACTTTTGACCCAAGTTATACAATTTAAGGGCAATTTTACCAAATACTAATGAAATGTCTGTAAACTTCTGAATTTTCAAAAAGTAATAAAAATGCCTTAAAACAGAGGTCTCAAACACGCGGGCCACATGAGGCCCCTTTGGCTGCTGGCCCGCAGATCCCGTGACAATCACGGCTCTATGCTGGGGGTCGGCACCAGCAGGACTTTACTGCATTTGAATCCATTTGCGGTGCTGCGCAGAGGAGCTGTCAGCTCTATTCCAGTTGCTGCTGCCTGGCAATTACATGCAAGGAGGTGACGTCATACAGCAATGTCACTTCCTTGCATCTGATTGGCAGGCCGCAGCCATTGGTATAGTCCAGACACAGCTCCTCTGCGCGGCACCACAAATTGATTCAAATGCAGTAAAGTCCTGCCAGCGCTGACCATCAGCATAGAGCCACGATCGTCACTGGGTCTGTGGGCCGCGATCATCACAGGCTGCAACAAGCAGGTAAGGTACGTGCTCAAGATCAGGACCCGCTGCGTCCTGGACGTGGCGGGTCCTGACCTGCAGGGCTGCAAGTCTCCTCCTTAGGAGACCACAGCTGCCTGTGCCCGCGATGAGGGTTTGGAGCGCTGCGGTCTCCTCGCTGTGTTTTGCCTAGGGAGGACACTTCTGACTCCGCAGCATAAATTTACATGCTGCGGCCTCTGCAAGCCGCACCGCAGGTCCATTTTCACTGCTGGCCGTACACGCACAGCAGGCATAGGGTTTTTAGAAATCCTATCCACTATGCTTGTACTGTACATAGCAGGGTTTTGGACGCAGCTGAAGCATGCTGCATCCAAAACTCTGCAAATACTGATCGTGGGCTCGGAGCCTGATAAGAGGGAACAGAGGAAAGGTGAGGAGATTTTATTTTTTTTGCGTATTATTAAACAATGGGCAGAATACTATAGGGATGGCCACAATACTACAGAGCACAATACTACAAGGATGGGCAGAATACTACAGGGATGGCCACAATACTACAGAGCAGAATACTACAAGGATGAGCAGAATACTACAGGGATGGCCACAATACTACAGGGATGGCCACAATACTACAGAACACAATACTACAAAGATAAGCTGAATATTACAGGGCACAATACTACAGGGATGGCCACAATACTACAGAGCACAATACTACAAAGATAAGCTGAATATTACAGGGCACAATACTACAGGGATGGCCACAATACTACAGAGCACAATACTACAAAGATAAGCTGAATATTACAGGGCACAATACTACAAGGATGGCTACAATACTACAGAGCACAATACTACAGGGATGGCCACAATACTACAAGGATGGGCACAATACTACAGGGTACAATTACAAGGATGGGCACAATACTACAGAGCACAATACTACAAGGATGGGCACAATACTACAGGGATGGCCACAATACTACAAGGATGGGCACAATACTACAAGGTACAAGGATGGGCACAATATTACTGGGCACAATACTACAGGGCACAAGGATGGGCACAATACTACAGGGTACTATACTACTGAGCACATACCAGAAGGATGGGCAGAATACTACTGGGCACAATACCACAAGCATGAGCACCTTACTACAGGGGACACGGATGGTGACATTACTGCAACCATGGGCACATTACTACAAGATGTTGGCTAAGATTACTATATGAAGAAGGTGATAAAATGTAAAAAAAAAATTCAAATAAACGTAAGGCATATACTAGGTAAAAGATACAGTCGACTTGGAGTATCGGACACCAGAAGTGAGTGGGCGTGACCTGCCAGAATTAGTAGGCTGGAGCGGAGATAGTGGGCATGACCGACCGCCGGACTTAGCTAACATTTTTTAAGTCCATGTAGTCTTGGAGTTCTCAAAATAGAAGTGGGACTCTGGGGCCAAGCCACCTCCTGCTTAATGAAAGCTTGTCATGGGTTGCATGCCAGGCTATGCCCACCAAGACGAGCATCACACCGACCAACTAAGTCGCAAGTATTCCACTTTATGCAAGGGGGGCTTCGCGCCCCCCCCCAACCCTACCCCCCCGGCTGCATCACCCATACCACTGTTTCTATTGTATAGAACTCCATGACTATGTGGACTTAAAAATTGTTTATTAAGTCCGGCCGGTCATGCCCACTATCTCTGCTCCCGTCCACTGTTTCCGGTTGGTCACGTCCACTCACTTCCAGTCCCTGAGACTAGAGGTATGTAAAAAATACAGTGACTTTTCTGTGCAGATTTAATAAATGGAAAATTTGCTGCTTATTACCTCACAGTATATTTATAGTCATATTATACGGTTACTGTAGCATCTTTTATTGCATCATCATAATGGTCTGCTCTGCAGCACACATTCCTCTATGGTGGAGGAATTAATTTTATACTAAAGGCTCCCATACACATTAGAGTAAAATTTGCCGATATTGGTTGGAATAATCAATAGTTTAACTCCTTCACGACCATTGATGTAACTATACATCATGAGAGGGAAGTTGTTCTTGACCAAGAACATATAGGTATGTCATGGCGATTGCTGGGGGTGAACGAGCTGTGCCTGGCGCAATTGCCAGGGACTCTGGTTTTCCAACAGCCGAGCTCCGCCCCCCACAGCTAGAGATAGTGCCTGCACCGTCCTTGGCTGTTTAAACTCATAAATGCCGCAAACGATATAGTGGCATTTAGGGGTTTGGGGAGGGATTGTTTTCCCTCTCCCATCTGATGAGTGCCCCCGCAATGTAATTGTGAGGGCCTGATTGTCGCCATGGTGACCTGAGATCGTCATAACGACCTCCGGGTGACCAGACTATGGAAAACCTCAGTGATCATGCCTGCAGCATAATCCCTGAAGCTTCTCACAGTGCAGCGGTGATACCTGCAGTGTACAGCAATGATCTGTCATTGCAATACAGTGCATCTGCGATCAGAGCAGTGAAAGTAAAAAGTAAAAAAAAAAGTTAAAATATATATAATAAAACAAAAACAGAAATAAAAACAAATCAACATTTTTTTTTCTCCCAATATATAGTTTTTTGTATTTTTTCCTTCCCATGACAGCACCAAACATGAGAGAGTGTATCCAACCCCAGGAACAGGAAACCTTTCTAAAAATAAAAGGGGCGGCACCTCTCCAAATCCCCAGTGTGGTTTCCTGTTCCTGGAAGAGGATACCGGAGTTTATTTGGGAAAACTTCTCCTGAGGATTGGCTCTCGGCGGGCCAGGAGGTCCTGGGGATCCAGGTGTCACAGGGGCTGCACTGGTCACATGAGGCGGTTCCCTTCCCCCATGCCTGACATCGCATGAACTAGGAGGTTCCCTGGGCCCCAATTGGCCTGCCAGTTCCAGGGGTTGCTGAGAAGGTTTTGGGTCCTGGCCAGGGTCTGTCTCTATGTGCGGCATCTGGAGCAGTGACACTGCGGACACTTCACGATTCAGAAAGCAGAGCCGCATTCGCCATCACACCCCAGGGAGAGCTTACAGCAAACTTCTTGGCCGATGCCTCGTTAGATGAGGTAAGGTCCGATGCCTCGGTAGATGGGGTAAGGTTAGCCGCTTGTGCTTGTACCCTTTCCAACTCCAGTAGGCGTGTGTTATGGCTAAAGAACTGGAATGCTGATTTTCAGTCCAAAGTGAAAGTATGCGCAGTACCATGCCAAGGAGACTCTGTTTGGATCAGCCCAAGACGACATCCTAGAGAAGGCAGGAGACAAGAAACGTGTGTGTTCCCCCTCTGGATACAGGTTCAGAGATTCCTTTCAGACCTCAGGGAGGAAGGTAGGGCCAAAAGGAGAGCAATATTAGGGGGTGCCCTTGGGGAAGAGATAAGGTCCAAAACAAGGGTTTTTTGTTCAACAGACCCTCCTATAAGGGATTTCCCAAGGGGCAATGACACCAGGTCTCTGGTGGGAGGAAGACTGAAGCAAGTTTATCCCCAGTGGGCTGATGTTCCTGCCTCTGCTCTGTTTGGATGTTAAAAACCATATCCCTTGGTCTAAGGCTAACTTTTTCTTCCCTCCCGCCTCAATGAGTAATAACTTCCCGAGTAGCCCCAAAAATCAGAGGGTTCTAGAGTAGGAAGTCCTTTCATTATTAGGGAAAAAGGTATTGATCAGGGTGCCGGAGTTAGAAATGGGAACCGGGTTTTACTTCAACCTATTTCTAATAAAAAACACCCGATGAGTCCTTCATGACCATCTTCAATCTAAGATCTCTGAATTACTACATGGAAGTGGAAAGATTTATGATGGAGACCCTCAAGTCAGCAGTGGGACTACTTTTGTTAGATGGCATTAATAGACCTGACGGACGCATACTACTATGTCCTGATCCACAAAGACCTCCAAAAATATGAGGCTGGCAGTGAGAATCGAGGTGAAATTGACTCACTTCAATACCAGTGCTTCCCATTTAACATTTCAATAGCTCCAAGAGTATTCACCAAAATTGTGGTGGAGATGGCATCCTATTTAAAAAAAAAAAAAAAAAAAAAAGAGACATTTTAATAGTCCCATACCTTGACAAATTTTTGGTTGTGGGTAGGTCAGAAAGGGATTGTTCAGCAGCCGTCAGTCCTCAGTCCTCTCAGAACTAGGATGGTTGATAAGTGAGGCAAAGTCAAGGAAAGACCCTGCTCAGATTCAGTTATTTTTGGGCATCAGTTTGGACTCAGTGGGGCAGTATTGCTTTCTCTCACTGGAAAAAATATTAAAAATAAAACAGAAAATGCTATCAGCTCAAAGGTGGTCAGAAATGTTACTAAGACTAGCAATGTCTTTATTAGGGTCCCTAACGTCTATGATACCCGCGATCTAGTGGCCTCAGTTCCACACAAGAAGCATTCAGGGACAGGTTTTCTCCATTCAGAGCTGGACTTAGAACACACGTTCCAGCTATCACAAAAAGTCCTAAGATCACTGGATTGGTGACGGGACAAACTGAATCTGGGGAAAAGGGTTCCTGGGAACGCTGAAGAGCCGGTAGTTATCACCGCAAACGTCAGTCCGGTGGGTAAAGGAGCCCGATAAAGGGCCACTACTTTGATATTCAGAAATGTTTCCTGTTGCGCATACACTCTCTCACATATGGTGCTGTCATGGTCTGGAAAATCCAGTTACTGGTAACTAATTATCATATATTTTTTTTTTTACACAAATATATTTGGTACTGCGGAATCCCTAACAACCTGCTCTATAAAACTGTCACACTAGTTAACTCCTTCAGTGAACCCCGTAAAAAAAAAATATTAAAAAGCATAGCAAAACTGTCTTTTCATTATACAGCTGACAAAAAAGTGGTATAAAACGTGATTGAAAAGTCACATACAGCTCCAGCCGCCAAAAAAAGCTATAGCTCTCAGAATACAGCAATGCAAAAACTGTTTTTCTTTTTCTATCAAATAGTTTTTATTTTTATGGTGTTAAAGCGACAAAACATAACAAAAAAAAAACTATATAAATGTGGTATCACTGTAATTGCACTCACTCGAAAAATAAAGTTGTCTTATCGCTTTAACTGCACTGTGAACAGCGTAAAAAAACCCAATTCCTTTATTGCTGTTTCTTCTTGATTCTGCCTCACAAAAAGTGGCATAGAAAGCGATCAAAAAATATTATGTAGCCCAAAATGGTAGCAATAAAAATTCCAACTCCTCTCGCAAAAAACAAGCCTTCACATGACTCTTGGCAGAAAACTAAAAAACTATAATTTTCACAATTCAGTAATGTGATAGTAGCCAAACCTAAAATAACTACTGTATTTTTCGGATTATAAGACGCACTTTTCCTCTCAAAAATTTGGGAGGAAAATGAGGGGTGCATCTTAAAATCCGAATGTAGCTGCCGGTCCTGGTCAGTACGGCTCTGTTGTGTGCATCAGGCGGCGCCACTCTGTTCGGCTCGGCGCGTGGCTGCTCTGTTCTGCTCGGCATGCGGCTGCTCTGGTCTGCTAGGCTCGGCGCGCGGCTGCTCTGGTCTGCTCGGCGCGTGGCTGCTCTGGTCTGCTCGGCGCGCGGCTGCTCTGCTCTGTACACAGCTGCTCTGTTCTGCACGGTGCGTGGCTGCTCTGGTCTGCTCGGCTCGGTGCGCGGCTGCTCTGGTCTGCTCGGCTCGGAGAGCGGATGCTCTGGTCTGCTCGGCGCGCGGCTGCTCTGGTCTGCTCGGCGCGCGGGTGCTCTGTGCAGCAGGCGGTCATTCTGTAGATGTTCGTGGTCAGGGATTCAAATAATTGCACCTAGAGTCAGCGCCTGCGCAGATGGAGCTCTCAGCTCAAGCTGTCATCTGCGCATGCGCCGACTCTCGCTGCCATTATTTGAAGCCCTCACCGTGGACTGCCGACATCTTCAGAATGCCCCCCTGCACAGAGCAGAGCGGTATCACCGGCCCCGCACAGAGCAGAGACCGCAGTGAGTTTCTGGGCCTCCCTCTGTACCATTGTCAGCATCACAGTACTCCAGTACCGCCCCTGCCTTCTGTGACTCCCGCTCCGCTGCTGCCCCCTCTCCCTGGTAAGACACCACCAGATTATATAATGGACCCCAATTTTTTTTTCACCTTTTTTTTTCTCCAAATTTGGGGTGCGCCTTATATTCTGGTGCGTCTTATAAAACGAAAAATACGGTATATAAATTTGAGATCGCTGTAATCCTTCTGAGCAGAGGAATAAAATAAATAAAACCAATTTCAACTGCTATTGGTTTGTTCATTCTTCCTCTCAAAGGCGCAGCTCATGTTTATCCTGATCTCTACGCTGAGCGCTTACACCAGGGATTACATGTAAATGTACGTGCCCATGATCAGGAATAGCTGCGTTTTGGAGGCATCGTATATTCGGTGCATCCAAAATGCTGCACTGTGCACTACAAACACAGTGGATGGAAATTATAGCAGTCCCATGCTCACTGTGCTTTTTTCCTCAGCGTAAAGTAACATGCAGCTCAGCTTCCATATATGACCTGCCTATAATAAGTCAAAGTCCTCCTAAATATTTCATAAATGATCAAATACAATTCACACCAATTTTAACCAAATAAATTGAAAAAACCTGAATGCTAAATATTAATGAATACTACCTATGCAAATATATAGCAAAAATTCAATATACCTTAGAATCTTCCACAATAAATGGTTAACAGACCCCAAATATAAAAAGTATGGAGATTGTCGCTGCTGGTGACTCCCAGGCTGTGGAGGAGAGAAGCCGCCAGACACTGCCGCGTACAGGCCGGAGCCGCGCACCGAGTGGCCGAGGAGGAGGAGCCAGGCGCTGGCTGGATGGAAGAGCCGCTCCGAAAAGGCGTCCCCTCCATACCATCCTACTGACTGCACCTGGAAGCCCCTTCATTAAAGAGGGTGCAGGACAGGGGGTATGATCCGTGAGAGGGCCCCCGGGAAGAGTCCGGACGAGATGTATGTTCAGCAGAAGGTGCGGGTCTTACTCATGCTGCGGAAGATGGGCTCTAACTTGACTCCCAGTGAAAAGGCGTATAGGGCTCTGCCAATGTGACATGGCACCTGCAAAACACTCAAACTAAATCTGAACTGAAATATGGCGCTCCTTTTTTTCTTCACTTTGCACCAGTGGTGTACCGCCAATGTAGGCAGACCATGCGGCCTATATGGGGCCTATGAGTCAGGGGAGCTGGTGCTAGAGGCAGCATCGGGCCCCCCTCGCTTGTGGGGGTCATTGCCCATTATCGCACAAAACCATGATGAGAGAGGGAGTGGAGCGGTCCTTTCCCTCCTTCATCATTTTCTCCCTGTGCCTATGATCAACATCTCAGTTCAGCAGAGCGCGGTAATATCACTACTGCGCGCCGCTGTGCTGAGACATGCAGAGCGCAGGACTCTGATCGGAGCAGTGGGGAATGAGGAGAGGTGAGTACTTGTTTATTTTTTTCTTTAATCAGTGAGTGCACGATTACCAGAGGTCTATGGGGGTGCATTAAACATTATGTGGGCTTCATAATACAATATGAAGGACTATGGTGGATACCTTATTCATGGACTGTGGGGTGCATTGAAAGGTAAGGTGGCTGTGTAATACAATATGAACGACTATGGGGGCTGCATTATAATATATAAAGGACTATGGGGAGTGTATTATACAGTAATGCATAGAGGACTATGTGGGAATTATAATACATGAAGGATTATGGGGGTGTATAATAATATATGGAGGACTATGGGGCGTGCATTATGTGACGCCCTGGCAAAACCAGGTAGTCACAAAAGAGTTAATCCACCTTGACACCAACACAGTCCCCACACAGATATACAGTACACCAGCCAATCAGACCCTACTCACCCCCTCCCCAGGAAAATGGGAGGGGGCGAGAGGAGCTTAGGAAGTGCAGAGAGGAGTTAAGTTTCAGTTTGTGCTGTAATCAGTGAAGAGCTGACAGGAAGGAGTTGCAGCTCCCTGGAGAAGGTGGTAGTTGGGGTTGGAGCCCTGGACTACCGGACTAGGTGGCAGTGAGGGCCACAGGCGACGGAGATCCAGTCGCAGGGAACCTGAGGCCGACCGGGACAGGGTTGTAGCCCGCCGGTGCCGAGAAAGGGGATCCGGTCCGGAGGCCGCTCAAGCGGACTAGTCCAGGCAAGAAAGAGACAGACAGAGAGTTTGGAAGGAAGGGCCCCTGGTTGTATATCTGGGTGTGGGACCCGAAGACACCCACCAAAGGTGACCGGCCATTGGCAATTTGGTTTACAATACAGACTGTGTGTGGTTACTGACTGTCCAAATCATCAGCAGCTCATGCAGCACCACGACAACCGAACTGTGAGTTTCCTGCTCCCTGAAAACCCTCACAATACTCTGGGCCCCGGGACTACACCTCCCCTACCCGTGGAGGGGATTCCACCTTGCTGCCCCGCTCCATCAGTCCCGGGCACTCACATACAAGGCAGCGGCGGTATCACCAACCTTCACCGCAACCCACGGGTGGCGTCACAGACAACTCCCCTGTAAATATTCCCTTTTCAATCGTGAGTGACAGACGGCTGCGCGAGCCCCGGATCCGGCTGCCACTCGAGCCACAGCCACCACCCGGATCCGAGTGCGGCCCGCCGGTTGTGATCTGTCTCTTGCCCGCGACACATTATACAGCAATACATGGAGGGTTATAGGGTGGGATTAAAGTATATGGCGGACTATGGGGGCTGCATTATAATATATGGAGGACTATGGGGGCTACCTTATACATGGACTATGGGGGTGCATTATAAAACATGGAAGACTGGGGGCTGCATTATAATACATGCTGGGCTATTTCGCTGCATTATAGAAAGAAAGAGAAAAAGCGATCAGGGAGCCCAATTATACAAAGAACAATCAATTTCATCAAAAATAGATTTTTATTGAGAATAAATATTGAATATTAATTATCTATCAAATACACAAGTGCTTGTTTGACAACTCTATATGCATCAACAATATACATGTAACGGAACCGTATCATGAAAAATATATATTCTAGAATGGATAAAATTATCATACATAAGTCAAAGATATATAATCCTTGAAGCTATAGAATATAAATTGAAACAAATATATATAGTAACAGAAATATCTGTAGATCAACAGGGATCACTTTTGCTGCACCAAGGTGTACTGCAACTCTAGTGCTTCAAGTAATATCAAACCCAGAATCGCTGGACATAGGAATGTAGCAGATATCGTTACAGACCACCAGGGGTCACTCTTGCTACACCACAGTCATATCTACCCTACTATTCACAATTACCCAATATTGGTTATTAAGTCAGTTAGGGATATGCCCATATAAACCCATAATGGTGAATTACCAATCAGAATTGTAAATACAGGATTGTTACTACATACATATACCCAAATAAACGGTTACTGTTAGAAAAGTGTGACACCCGACACGTGTTTCGGTTTCTTCGTCAGGGGGCGTGCCCAATCGACCGGAGAGGTTTAAATACAGCCCACCTCCAATCACCGCACATTACCATTAGTGACGCGCGCACCATCATTGCAACTCATCGACGCGAGGTCGTCCGCCGCGTCACAGATCATCTGACCCAGGGAAACATGTGACTCAAGTACAGAGGAGCCGTGGAGACACAGCGAGCTGAACAAGCGCCGATAACCTATGACAGCCGCGCGTTCAGGTGTGGGGCAAAATTAGAATTTATATCATGAATGCAAATTTAGGATTTAAATAGAGAGATTTTTGCAAACACATTATTTGTCAAGAGATACAAGTAAATCTATGTAGCCAGACAGCAATAAATAAAGAAGAGGGAATTCGTTCGTTGGATAATGATATAATACCCAAAAGCAAGACACATAGGACCATTGTACACATTGGTATCATTGTAAGATGTGATCAAGCAGCAAGTTCATTTGGATACTTAGAGAATGCTAAGCAGAACTGGGTCTGTCAATATGTGTGATGGGGGACTACTTGATTATCCCCAATACTATGTATTGTGGGAGATGTACCCTCTTATGTAATATATACAAGTTTTAATATTTATAATAACATCATTTACACATGTTCTGTCCGTTCTAACCTAATATTTATGATATGTATCCTGTATAGGGGTATTTGAACGTTAACATAGGCATAATGATTTATACTTTATTTATTGCTGTCTGGCTACATAGATTTACTTGTATCTCTTGACAAATATTGTGTTTGCAATTTCCAGGGAATAGAAGTATAATCATGGATTGATTTATTCATTCACTATCTTTCACATATATTTAGATTCTGTAATGAATAGTACACTTATTATGTGGTCAAAAATCTCTCTATTTAAATCCTAAATTTGCATTCATGATATAAATTCTAATTTTGCCCCACACCTGAACGCGCGGCTGTCATAGGTTATCGGCGCTTGTTCGGCTCGCTGTGTCTCCACGGCTCCTCTGTACTCGGGTCACGTGTTGCCCTGGGTCAGATGATCTGTGACGCGGCGGCCGACCTCGCGTCGGTGAGTTGCCATGACAGCGCATGCGTCACTAATGGTGATGTGCGGTGATTGGAGGTGGGCTGTATTTAAACCTCCTTTCCGGTCGATCAGGCATGCCCCCTGACGAAGAAACCGAAACACGTGTTGGGTGTCACACGCTTCCAACGGTAACCGTTCATTTAGGTATATATATGTATGTAGTAACAATCCTGTATTTACAATTCTGATTGGTAATTCACCATTATGGGTTTATATGGGCATATCCCTAACTGACTTAACCAATATTGGGTAATTGTGAATAGTAGGGTAGATATGACTGTGGTGTAGCAAGAGTGACCCCTGGTGGTCTGTAACGATATCTGCTACATTCCTATGTCCAGCGATTCTGGGTTTGATATTACTTGAAGCACTAGAGTTTCAGTACACCTTGGTGCAGCAAAAGTGATCCCTGTTGATCTACAGATATTTCTGTTACTATATATATTTGTTTCAATTTATATTCTATAGCTTCAAGGATTATATATCTTTGACTTATGTATGATAATTTTATCCATTCTAGAATATATATTTATATATTTTTCATGATACGGTTCCATTACATGTATATTGTTGATGCATATAGAGTTGTCCAAACAAGCACTTGTGTATTTGATAGATAATTAATATTCAATATTTATTCTCAATAAAAATCTATTTTTGATGAAATTGATTGTTCTTTGTATAATTGGGCTCCCTGATCGCTTTTTCTCTTTCTTTCTTTCTAAATGTGGTTATGCGATTTTTGCCCATATATAGTCCTTGATATTACTAGATTGATTTAATAATGTACACTATCTAGTGATATATTATGTATCTGAAATCACTGTTTAAAATCCTCTTTGTTGGCTACATTATAATATCTGGAGGACTATGGGGAGTGCATTATACAATAATACATGAAGGACTATGGGGTGCAGCATAATATATAGAGGACTATGGGGTGATTATAATACATGGAGGACTGTGGGGTGAATTATAATATATTGAGGATTATGGGGTGAATTATACAAGAAGGACTATGGGATGAATTAAAATACATAGGGGACTATGGGAGGTGCATTATAATATATGGAGGTCTATGGGGAGTGTATTATAATACATGGAGGACTATGGGGTGCATTCTAATATATAAAGGGTTACGTGAGACCCATTATACTATATGGAAGGCTATGTGGGGGCCATTATAGTATTTGGGTAGCTATGAGGGAGCCTTTGTATTTCTTTATCGTTCCTTATGGGAGACCCAAACCATGGGTGTATAGCTTCTGCCTCCGGAGGACACACAAAGTACTACACTCAAACGTGTAGCTCCTCCCTCCGGGCTATATACACCCCCTGGATGACAATCTACCCAGTTCAATGCTTTGTGTTTCAGGAGGATCACACACTTGCATTCTCTGATATTTTTTTATTTTTATTTTTAAAGATTTGGAAGAAAAGCGGGTCCAGTCTGGACTCCCGGCATGTCCCTTCACACCCCACTCTGTCGGGTGCTGTTAAGGTTGACTTTATAAGGCTGGAGCCTTCACATGCCGCGCTCCTTCACACCCTCTGTCGAGGCTCTGTTTGAAGTGGGAGCCTCCACGGTCCTCTCTGCTCGCAGAAGGCCGGTCTCCATCCGCAGCCCTGTCTGGTCCCTGCTGGAAGGAGCGTTACCCCCATTCAGGGACATGGCCCTGCGTCTCAAGAGCTAAGTATTGAGACGTTTTTTCAGGGGTCCCGGGTTCTTTTATTTGGGGGACAGTATGTGCTTTAGCGTTACTGTTAATTCCGGACGGTTCTGGGGGTTTCCCCTGAGAACCGCGCCGAAGGTGCCTGCTCGTCGGCCGCTTTTTAAAATCTAGGCCCCGGCTTCTGTTTGGGCCTAGTTTCGTTTTCGGCTTCTCTGCATGTTTTGCATACAGCGCCGCCCACCGCCCGACCAGCAGAGGGGAGGGCACTCCTCTCTGGGGAGATGTTCCCTCCCCTGTATTTCTTCCTGTATCTCTCTGCCCTCCGTTTTTTCCCGCTCTTGGGGCTTATACACGCCCCCCCTCTTCTCCCAGCGCCATTTTCTCAGCGTTCCTACACTGGAAGGCGCTGGATGCTGCAGCTGCATACTGTTAGAAGGCTGACGCTTCACAGGGGAGCGGTGGAATCCGGAGGGCACACAGAGAGCACGGGCTGGTAAGCCACAACCTCTGGTTGTGGACTTTTATTACACTCTCAGGCTTTCTACAGGAGTGTATTCTGGCTGCAGAGCTTCCACCATCAGCAGCATGTCTGTCACTAGGAGCAAGGCTGCAAACATGTACGCTATATGCACTGCGTGTAAGCTCATTCTGCCAGAGCCAAGCACATACCCACATTGTGATGCCTGTGCTAACATGTTTGTGTCTCAGCCTGGAGCCGCCTCAGGGGTCCCTCTGGCTGCTCCGGCCCCGGTGGCTGAACCCCCGGCTTGGGTAGCTTCCTTTTCACAAGCTATTTCCCAGTCTTTTGCCGACTCCATGGGGCAGCTGTCCCGGACACTGCTGTCCATGCATCAGCCCCCTTCTCAGGGTGTCTCTGCGGCTCCGAGCTCTGCAGAGCCCTCAGAGCATGTCCTAGGACCCCGTCCCCCTAAACGGAGACGCAGGGAACCTTCTCCTTCCTCGTCCCACGGCTCTGATTCACAAGCCGAGGTGCAGGGCGAGGAGGATTCGTTTACTGTGGGCTCAGACGCTGCCTCTATGTACCCCATTGACTTGTCTGAGGGTGATGCGGATGTTAGTGACTTGATTGCGTCCATTAACTCCGTACTGAACCTCAACCCACAAGAGTCAGAGGAACAACCCTCTCTGATAGAGGTACACCAGTTTACCTCTCCTAAGAAACCTAGGAGTATGTTTTTTAACCACTCCAGCTTTCAGACCACTGTTAACAAGCCCAGGGCCTGTCCTGACAAACGTTTTCCGAAGCGTAGTTCAGATGACCGTTTTCCTTTTCCACCGGAGGTGGTTAAGGACTGGGCCCAGTCCCCAAAGGTAGACCCTCCGGTGTCCAGAATCTCAGCCCGCACAGTCGTAGCTGTGGCTGATGGCACTTCTCTTAAGGATCCCACTGACCGCCAGGTTGACCTTCTGGCCAAGTCTGTATATGAGGCGGCAGGAGCCTCGTTCTCCCCGTCTTTTGCGGCAGTGTGGGCTCTTAAGGCAGTCTCTGCCTCTCTGGCGGAGATTCATTCCCTCTCCAGGGACTCTGTTCCTGAGACGGATGCCTTAACTTCTCAAGCTTCGGCTTTTGCATCCTATGCCATGTCTGCCATCCTGGAGGCTTCTCACCGCACTGCGGTGGCCTCCGCTAACTCCCTCGCGATCCGCAGGATCTTGTGGCTTCGAGAGTGGAAAGCAGACGCTTCCTCTAAGAAGTACCTTGCGAGTCTCCCTTTTGCTGGGTCCCGGCTGTTTGGGGAACATCTGGATGATATAATTAAGGAAGCTACTGGCGGGAAGAGTACTTCCTTGCCACAAGCTAAAGCCAAGAAACCTGTCCAGGGCAGGAACCAATCGAGGTTTCGTTCCTTTCGTTCCTCTAACTGGTCGTCCTCTAAGCCCTCGGCCTCGTCCACTACCGCAGTCAAGGATCGTAAATCCAACTGGCGCGCAAAGCCGCGTCCTCAAAAGACCGGAGGAGCCGCTGCCACTAAGGCAGCCTCCTCGTGACTATCTGGCCGCGCCAGCAACGTCCTTAGTCGGTGGCAGGCTCTCCCACTTTGGCGACGTGTGGTTGCAACACGTCTCCGATCAGTGGGTGCGGGATATCATCTCCCACGGCTACAGGATAGAATTTTCTTCCAGCCCGCCAAACAGATTTTTTCTGTCCACCCCCCCCTGCTCCAAAGCCGCCGCCTTCTCTCAGGCCGTGGCATCCCTGCAGGCCAACGGTGTAATTGTTCCGGTTCCCGCCCGGGAACGGTTCAGCGGTTTCTACTCAAACCTCTTTCTAGTCCCCAAAAAGGACGGTTCCTTCCGGCCCATCCTGGATCTCAAGCTTCTCAACAAGCATGTTCAGGTGCGGCACTTTCGCATGGAATCTCTGAGATCGGTCATTGCCTCAATGACCCAAGGAGATTTTCTGGCATCCATCGACATCAGAGATGCCTATCTGCATGTGCCTATTGCGGTTTCACACCAGCGTTGGCTACGCTTTGCGATCGGAGAGGAACATTTCCAATTCGTGGCTCTCCCCTTCGGCTTAGCCACGGCCCCTCGAGTATTCACCAAGGTCATGGCAGCAGTGGTTGCGGTCCTGCACCTCCAGGGGTTGGCAGTGATTCCTTACCTGGACGACCTTCTAGTCAAGGCCTCATCCAGTGCAGACTGCCAGCGGAGTGTCTCTCTCACTCTCGCCACGCTAGTTCAGTTCGGGTGGCTTGTCAACCTGCCCAAGTCCACTCTGACCCCGACCCAGGTGCTTTTGTACCTAGGGATGCAATTCGAGACTCTGCCGGCACTTGTCAAGTTGCCCTTAGTCAAACAGCAGTCCCTTCGTCTGGCGGTGCGCTCTCTGCTGAGGCACCGCCGTCATTCCATCAGACACCTCATGCAGGTGCTGGGTCAGATGGTGGCGTCCATGGAAGCGGTTCCCTTTGCTCAGTTCCATCTGCGTCCCCTGCAGCTGGACATTCTCCGCTGTTGGGACAAGCGGATCTCTTCCTTGCACAGGCAGGTGGCTCTGTCGTCACAGACCAGGAGCTCCCTTCAGTGGTGGCTTCGGCCCCTCTCTCTGTCTCAGGGACGCTCCTTCCTGACTCCGTCCTGGGTGATCCTCACCACGGATGCCAGCCTCTCCGGTTGGGGAGCAGTATTTCTCCATCACCGAGCACAGGGCACTTGGACTCCGTCCGAATCAGCCCTCTCGATCAATGTGCTGGAGATCAGAGCTGTGTTTCTAGCTCTCCTAGCCTTTCACCACCTGTTGGCGGGCAAGCACATTCGAGTTCAGTCGGACAACGCGACAGCGGTTGCCTACATCAATCACCAGGGCGGGACTCACAGCCGTCTGGCGATGTTGGAGGTTCAACGAATCCTCCAGTGGACGGAGGACTCCAAGTCCACCATGTCTGCAGTCCACATCCCAGGCGTGGAAAACTGGGAGGCCGATTACCTCAGCCGTCAAACCGTGGACAGCGGCGAGTGGGCCCTGCATCCGTCAGTGTTCAGATCAATCTGCCGCAAGTGGGGCACTCCGTAAGTGGACCTAATGGCATCCCGGCACAACAACAAGGTTCCGGTTTACGTGGCTCGCTCCCACGATCCTCAGGCCTTCGCAGCAGACGCACTGGTTCAAGATTGGTCTCAGTTCCGTCTGGCCTATGTGTTTCCCCCTCTAGCGCTCTTGCCCAGGGTTCTGCGCAAGATCAGAATGGAGGGCCGGCGAGTCATACTCATTGCTCCGGACTGGCCCAGGCGAGCCTGGTACCCAGACCTGCTCCGTCTGTCCGTAGAGGTGCCGTGGCATCTCCCGGACCGCCCAGACCTTCTCTCTCAAGGTCCGTTCTTCCGCCAGAATTCTGCGGCTCTCAGATTGACGGCGTGGCTCTTGAGTCCTGGATCCTGACGGCGTCAGGCATTCCCTCTGAGGTCATCTCCACCATGACTCAGGCTCGGAAGTCTTCCTCGGCCAAGATTTACCACAGGACTTGGAGGATTTTCCTGTCCTGGTGTCGCTCTTCCGACCATGCTCCTTGGCCGTTCTCCTTGCCGACCATCCTGTCTTTTCTACAGTCCGGTCTACAGCTAGGACTGTCCCTCAATTCCCTCAAGGGACAGGTGTCGGCTCTGTCGGTATTGTTCCAGCGGCGTATCGCCCGACTGGCTCAGGTGCGCACCTTCATGCAGGGCGCATCTCACATCATTCCTCCTTACCGGCGGCCCTTGGATCCCTGGGACCTTAATCTGGTCCTCACGGCCTTACAGAAACCCCCCTTTGAGCCTCTCAGGGAGGTTCCCTTGTTTCGACTTTCACAGAAAGTTGTTTTTCTAGTAGCCATAACTTCTCTCAGGAGAGTTTCTGATTTGGCTGCGCTCTCTTCGGAATCCCCCTTTTTGGTGTTTCACCAAGACAAGGTGGTTCTTCGTCCGTCTCCGGACTTTCTCCCTAAGGTGGTGTCTCCTTTCCACCTTAACCAGGACATTTCATTGCCTTCTCTTTGTCTGGCCCCTGTGCATCGCTTTGAAAAGGCGTTGCATACCTTGGATTTGGTGCGGGCGCTCCGAATCTATGTGTCACGCACCGCCGTTTTTAGGCGGTGCACCTCACTTTTTGTGCTAACCACTGGTCAGCGCAAAGGTCTCGCTGCTTCTAAACCGACCCTAGCTCGTTGGATCAGGTCGGCTATCACCGATGCCTACCAGTGTTCTCAGGTGCCTCTCCCGCCAGGGATTAAGGCGCACTCGACCAGAGCTGGCGGTGCCTCCTGGGCTTTCAGGCACCAGGCTACGGCTCAGCAGGTTTGTCAGGCTGCCACGTGGTCCAGTCTGCACACTTTTTCGAAGCACTACCAGGTGCATGCTCATGCTTCGGCAGATGCGAGCTTGGGCAGACGCATTCTTCAGGCGGCTGTCGCCCATTTGTGAAGTTAGGTTTTGCCTACTTCTCAGTTTGGTTTATTCCCACCCATGGACTGCTTTGGAACGTCCCATGGTTTGGGTCTCCCATAAGGAACGATAAAGAAAAAGAGAATTTTGTTTACTTACCGTAAATTCTTTTTCTTATAGTTCCGACATGGGAGACCCAGCACCCTCCCTGTTGCCTGTTGGCAGTTTTTTTGTTCCGTGTGTTTCACCGGCTGTTGTTAGTAGTCAGAGTTACGGTTATTCCGAGTTTTACTCTATCTCTACTTATGGGTGGATGTCCTCCTTCAGCTTTTGCACTGAACTGGGTAGATTGTCATCCAGGGGGTGTATATAGCCCGGAGGGAGGAGCTACACGTTTGAGTGTAGTACTTTGTGTGTCCTCCGGAGGCAGAAGCTATACACCCATGGTTTGGGTCTCCCATGTCGGAACTATAAGAAAAAGAATTTACGGTAAGTAAACAAAATTCTCTTTTTTATGGAGGGCCATTGCACTTTATGCAAGCAAGTGTGAAAATTTGTGTTGTGTCCATCATACTGTGCGGAGGGCTGTGTGGGGGTCATTATACTATTTGGAGGCTTTAAAAATAACCAAAATTGCCAAAACACAAGGGAACATATACAAGTATATCAATTTATCTCAACCATGGAAAAGTAGAAGGGAAGATAGCCCAGGCTACCTGCACAAAAACAATTGAAATAACCAAAATACAAAGCAAATAGCCAATTAAAATAACAAATTTTATTAGAGTTAATTAAAAGGTTTAAAAAAAGGTAAATAACAAGTGACTGAAGAATACCAGCAAGGAACAGAAGGAGGAAAAAATCAATGAAAGATGTGGCTGTACACAATATGTATAGCTCTACTCCATACCACCAGAGATTAATTAGAAGTATTTAGATATACAGCACAAGTGTGCATAAGAAAGCTCTGATGGAATTAGAGCAGGGCAAAACAATAAAGTACAAATCACAAAGAAATAAAGTACTGTTTAAAGGTGTAGGAAACCAAATCTATTAATAGATTACCCAGTGGCATCTCCTCCTGCTGGTGCTGGCGTCCGTCCCTACACGTGTTTCAGCATGAAAGCCTTCGTCAGGAGGGTTAGAAGGGGCCATTATACTGTATGAAGGCCCATTATAATGCATGGACACCTGCGTGGGGATCACACTGTGTTGGGGGTATTCATTCATTGCCGTGGTAGTTGTAGGGGGGTACTTTGAGGAGGAATTCACTGTGGGGATCATACAGTGTTTGTGAGGCAATTTTGTTGGCATCATACTTTATGGCTGCAATGAAAAGGGAACCAGGAGGCTTCAATAGGACTGCAATTACTTTGAAAGGGCTAAAAGGTTGTAAGATATGTTCCTATGTGACCAAGCCAAATATTATTATAATTAATAATAACAATAATAATAATAATAATAATAATAATAGTGTTTTTTTGGGGGGGGAGTGGCAATTAGAAATTCTGCTATGGGGCCCCATGATTTCTATGTACGCCCCTGCTTTGCACTGTCCCTCACAGGCAGTTTTTGACCACATATGGAGTACTGTAGTTAGGAGAATTTGTTCAACAAATTGGTGCTTTATCTCCTCTTCCCTAGTGAAAGGGATTAAAGCAACATTTTTGAGCTTTAAAAATGTACATTTTTCATTTTCACAGCTCAACGTTATACAATTCTGTGAAGCACCTGGGGTTTCCAGGTGCTCACCACACATCTAGGTAAACTCTGTAAAGTCTAGTTTCCAAAATGGGATCACTTGTGGGGGATGTCCACTATTTGGCCACATCAGTGGTTCTCCAAACGTGAAAAAGTCAAATGGCGCTCCTTCCCTTCCAAGCCCTGCCATGTGCTCAAACAGTAGATTTCCACCACACATGGGGTATTAATGTACTGAGGAGAGATTGCACAATAAATTGTACAGTGGAATTTCTCCTGCTACCCTTGTGAAAATGCAAAATTTGGGGCTAAAGTAACATTTTTGTGCGGAAAAAGTAATATTTTCATTTTTTCCTTCCACATTTTTTCGTTTAGTTAGTGAAGGACCTAAAGCATTAATAAATGTCTTTGACTCCCAGCCCCTTGCTTGACTTTAGGCAAGATACATTTGTCTTTGTCCTCGTCACATGGTTGCTACCAGACACGGTTGAAGCCGTCTAAACCAAATAGGGTTATCTTGGTCTCATTAGAATATGGCTTCAATAATCCATGTCCTTAGTTAGATGCATTAATCTAACCTATTTTCTAATATGCAGTATATCACAAGAGTGAACATATCCCTTATATTTTGTCACAAGTGACAAACAACCCCTGTGGTGTTCGGCTGTAGAAGGTCGCTGCGTTTGGCTGCACAAACTGCTCCTTGATATTCCTTTCCTTCTTCTGTGGAGTGAATGAAGTTCTATGTATTTTCTCTGTTAGGGTTAACTTTTTCCCTTTTAGGACCCTGCGGATATCTTTACCTTTCAGCTGCTAATTATTATGCTCTCCCTGTTTCTTTATGTACCCACATTACCCCTTGGATTGTTACTGGTGATAAAGTTTATTTCTATATGGTCCAGATTGTAAGCAGTCTGCTTGTAATCTCCTGGAAACATTTTGCTTTTTATTGCTGTCGCTCTCCCAAAGTCATCTTGCAGATAAGTTGTTCATTTGAACTGCCCTTTTTGTTTTCCCTATGTCTTATTTAGGACTTAGTGGGGTTGACTAGTGCTCATCCTGTCCGATCATTACCTAGGGCCCAGTTCAGGGTCAGCGAGGGTCTAGGTTCCGCACCTATTCGCCGAGCAGGATACCTATCTAGTGATGTCAGGGGAGCCAGGGGCCAGCACAAGGTTTTATAAGGAGTCACCCTCTCTCCTAAACAGCAGCGGCGGCATCCATTCCCTTTTCCCGCATCACCGCAGGTGGCGTCACATGAACATTAACTCTTATCTCCCCTGTAAATACTCCCCTTACAAAAGGGACCCAGGGCACGGAAGCGCACGGAAGTGGGCAACGGCCACCAAAGTGACATCCCTAACTGTGTATGCTGCCCGGGAGCGACTACCCCCTTCCCTGGGTGACAAATGCACAACATCTTTAAGAGAATTCAATGAGACTTACCTTTGCACTTGGCTCTGAAGAAAATATGGAGCAGGGCGTTTCTGTTGAAGAAAAACAATACAGAGTATTTAGGATTCAAGTTCAGAGCTCTTTAAAGCAATGATAAAGCCAACCTGTACATGGAACATGCCGCCCCATTCAGATGTGTATCCGGTATGAGTTCTATAACCGAGCTTTTCACAGATAGAAGCCGTAACCATTATATTTTATGGGGTGTTCATGTCTGCCCAAAACATGGGGACAAATTCATATATGATCCTAGTCAGGAATTAAACTTACCAAACAGAAGTCTTTGGATGTGTGAGGATAAAAATGGGACGGCACTCAGATGTCATGTTAATTTGTGTATTGCCCAATTGTCCTGTTTGTTTAACCCTTTAATGACAGAGCCAATTTTGAGCTTAATGATTAAGCCCCATTTATTCAAATGTTACCAGTGTCACTTTGTGGTAATAACTTTGGAACGCTCCTAAATATCCTGCTGATTCTGAGACTATTTTTTCATGACACATTATACTTTATGTTAGCTTAATTTTAGGTTGATATTTTTTTCTTTTATTTTCTGAAAATTTAGAAAAATAATTTTTTAAACTTTGACTGCTTTTCTCCCCAACCCCTTAAGGACCAGGCAATTTTTCTTTTTTTGCTCTTTTGTTTTGTTTCCTCCACACTTAAACTGAATTTTGGAAACGGAGGGTAGTTTTGCAAAGAGAATATTTTCAAAAATGTGTCATGCTAGGGATGGGTATGGGGAAATACCGAGCAAATGGCAAATAAGGAGGGCAGGAAAGGTGGGACCCATGTCTAGGAGAGAGGGTGACTCCTTATAAAACCTTGTGCTGGCCCCTGGCTCCCCTGACATCACTAGATAGGTATCCTGCTCGGCGAATAGGTGCGGAACCTAGACCCTCGCTGACCCTGAACTGGGCCCTAGGTAATGATCGGACAGGATGAGCACTAGTCAACCCCACTAAGTCCTAAATAAGACATAGGGAAAACAAAAAGGGCAGTTCAAATGAACAACTTATCTGCAAGATGACTTTGGGAGAGCGACAGCAATAAAAAGCAAAATGTTTCCAGGAGATTACAAGCAGACTGCTTACAATCTGGACCATATAGAAATAAACTTTATCACCAGTAACAATCCAAGGGGTAATGTGGGTACATAAAGAAACAGGGAGAGCATAATAATTAGCAGCTGAAAGGTAAAGATATCCGCAGGGTCCTAAAAGGGAAAAAGTTAACCCTAACAGAGAAAATACATAGAACTTCATTCACTCCACAGAAGAAGGAAAGGAATATCAAGGAGCAGTTTGTGCAGCCAAACGCAGCGACCTTCTACAGCCGAACACCACAGGGGTTGTTTGTCACTTGTGACAAAATATAAGGGATATGTTCACTCTTGTGATATACTGCATATTAGAAAATAGGTTAGATTAATGCATCTAACTAAGGACATGGATTATTGAAGCCATATTCTAATGAGACCAAGATAACCCTATTTGGTTTAGACGGCTTCAACCGTGTCTGGTAGCAACCATGTGACGAGGACAAAGACAAATGTATCTTGCCTAAAGTCAAGCAAGGGGCTGGGAGTCAAAGACATTTATTAATGCTTTAGGTCCTTCACTAACTAAACGAAAAAATGTGGAAGGAAAAAATGAAAATATTACTTTTTCCGCACAAAAATGTTACTTTAGCCCCAAATTTTGCATTTTCACAAGGGTAGCAGGAGAAATTCCACTGTACAATTTATTGTGCAATCTCTCCTCAGTACATTAATACCCCATGTGTGGTGGAAATCTACTGTTTGAGCACATGGCAGGGCTTGGAAGGGAAGGAGCGCCATTTGACTTTTTCACGTTTGGAGAACCACTGATGTGGCCAAATAGTGGACATCCCCCACAAGTGATCCCATTTTGGAAACTAGACTTTACAGAGTTTACCTAGATGTGTGGTGAGCACCTGGAAACCCCAGGTGCTTCACAGAATTGTATAACGTTGAGCTGTGAAAATGAAAAATGTACATTTTTAAAGCTCAAAAATGTTGCTTTAATCCCTTTCACTAGGGAAGAGGAGATAAAGCACCAATTTGTTGAACAAATTCTCCTAACTACAGTACTCCATATGTGGTCAAAAACTGCCTGTGAGGGACAGTGCAAAGCAGGGGCGTACATAGAAATCATGGGGCCCCATAGCAGAATTTCTAATTGCCACTCCCCCCCCAAAAAAACACTATTATTATTATTATTATTATTGTTATTATTAATTATAATAATATTTGGCTTGGTCACATAGGAACATATCTTACAACCTTTTAGCCCTTTCAAAGTAATTGCAGTCCTATTGAAGCCTCCTGGTTCCCTTTTCATTGCAGCCATAAAGTATGATGCCAACAAAATTGCCTCACAAACACTGTATGATCCCCACAGTGAATTCCTCCTCAAAGTACCCCCCTACAACTACCACGGCAATGAATGAATACCCCCAACACAGTGTGATCCCCACGCAGGTGTCCATGCATTATAATGGGCCTTCATACAGTATAATGGCCCCTTCTAACCCTCCTGACGAAGGCTTTCATGCTGAAACACGTGTAGGGACGGACGCCAGCACCAGCAGGAGGAGATGCCACTGGGTAATCTATTAATAGATTTGGTTTCCTACACCTTTAAACAGTACTTTATTTCTTTGTGATTTGTACTTTATTGTTTTGCCCTGCTCTAATTCCATCAGAGCTTTCTTATGCACACTTGTGCTGTATATCTAAATACTTCTAATTAATCTCTGGTGGTATGGAGTAGAGCTATACATATTGTGTACAGCCACATCTTTCATTGATTTTTTCCTCCTTCTGTTCCTTGCTGGTATTCTTCAGTCACTTGTTATTTACCTTTTTTTAAACCTTTTAATTAACTCTAATAAAATTTGTTATTTTAATTGGCTATTTGCTTTGTATTTTGGTTATTTCAATTGTTTTTGTGCAGGTAGCCTGGGCTATCTTCCCTTCTACTTTTCCATGGTTGAGATAAATTGATATACTTGTATATGTTCCCTTGTGTTTTGGCAATTTTGGTTATTTTTAAAGCCTCCAAATAGTATAATGACCCCCACACAGCCCTCCGCACAGTATGATGGACACAACACAAATTTTCACACTTGCTTGCATAAAGTGCAATGGCCCTCCATAAAAAAGAGAATTTTGTTTACTTACCGTAAATTCTTTTTCTTATAGTTCCGACATGGGAGACCCAAACCATGGGTGTATAGCTTCTGCCTCCGGAGGACACACAAAGTACTACACTCAAACGTGTAGCTCCTCCCTCCGGGCTATATACACCCCCTGGATGACAATCTACCCAGTTCAGTGCAAAAGCTGAAGGAGGACATCCACCCATAAGTAGAGATAGAGTAAAACTCGGAATAACCGTAACTCTGACTACTAACAACAGCCGGTGAAACACACGGAACAAAAAAACTGCCAACAGGCAACAGGGAGGGTGCTGGGTCTCCCATGTCGGAACTATAAGAAAAAGAATTTACGGTAAGTAAACAAAATTCTCTTTTTCTTTATCGTTCCTTATGGGAGACCCAAACCATGGGACGTTCCAAAGCAGTCCATGGGTGGGAATAAACCAAACTGAGAAGTAGGCAAAACCTAACTTCACAAATGGGCGACAGCCGCCTGAAGAATGCGTCTGCCCAAGCTCGCATCTGCCGAAGCATGAGCATGCACCTGGTAGTGCTTCGAAAAAGTGTGCAGACTGGACCACGTGGCAGCCTGACAAACCTGCTGAGCCGTAGCCTGGTGCCTGAAAGCCCAGGAGGCACCGCCAGCTCTGGTCGAGTGCGCCTTAATCCCTGGCGGGAGAGGCACCTGAGAACACTGGTAGGCATCGGTGATAGCCGACCTGATCCAACGAGCTAGGGTCGGTTTAGAAGCAGCGAGACCTTTGCGCTGACCAGTGGTTAGCACAAAAAGTGAGGTGCACCGCCTAAAAACGGCGGTGCGTGACACATAGATTCGGAGCGCCCGCACCAAATCCAAGGTATGCAACGCCTTTTCAAAGCGATGCACAGGGGCCAGACAAAGAGAAGGCAATGAAATGTCCTGGTTAAGGTGGAAAGGAGACACCACCTTAGGGAGAAAGTCCGGAGACGGACGAAGAACCACCTTGTCTTGGTGAAACACCAAAAAGGGGGATTCCGAAGAGAGCGCAGCCAAATCAGAAACTCTCCTGAGAGAAGTTATGGCTACTAGAAAAACAACTTTCTGTGAAAGTCGAAACAAGGGAACCTCCCTGAGAGGCTCAAAGGGGGGTTTCTGTAAGGCCGTGAGGACCAGATTAAGGTCCCAGGGATCCAAGGGCCGCCGGTAAGGAGGAATGATGTGAGATGCGCCCTGCATGAAGGTGCGCACCTGAGCCAGTCGGGCGATACGCCGCTGGAACAATACCGACAGAGCCGACACCTGTCCCTTGAGGGAATTGAGGGACAGTCCTAGCTGTAGACCGGACTGTAGAAAAGACAGGATGGTCGGCAAGGAGAACGGCCAAGGAGCATGGTCGGAAGAGCGACACCAGGACAGGAAAATCCTCCAAGTCCTGTGGTAAATCTTGGCCGAGGAAGACTTCCGAGCCTGAGTCATGGTGGAGATGACCTCAGAGGGAATGCCTGACGCCGTCAGGATCCAGGACTCAAGAGCCACGCCGTCAATCTGAGAGCCGCAGAATTCTGGCGGAAGAACGGACCTTGAGAGAGAAGGTCTGGGCGGTCCGGGAGATGCCACGGCACCTCTACGGACAGACGGAGCAGGTCTGGGTACCAGGCTCGCCTGGGCCAGTCCGGAGCAATGAGTATGACTCGCCGGCCCTCCATTCTGATCTTGCGCAGAACCCTGGGCAAGAGCGCTAGAGGGGGAAACACATAGGCCAGACGGAACTGAGACCAATCTTGAACCAGTGCGTCTGCTGCGAAGGCCTGAGGATCGTGGGAGCGAGCCACGTAAACCGGAACCTTGTTGTTGTGCCGGGATGCCATTAGGTCCACTTACGGAGTGCCCCACTTGCGGCAGATTGATCTGAACACTGACGGATGCAGGGCCCACTCGCCGCTGTCCACGGTTTGACGGCTGAGGTAATCGGCCTCCCAGTTTTCCACGCCTGGGATGTGGACTGCAGACATGGTGGACTTGGAGTCCTCCGTCCACTGGAGGATTCGTTGAACCTCCAACATCGCCAGACGGCTGTGAGTCCCGCCCTGGTGATTGATGTAGGCAACCGCTGTCGCGTTGTCCGACTGAACTCGAATGTGCTTGCCCGCCAACAGGTGGTGAAAGGCTAGGAGAGCTAGAAACACAGCTCTGATCTCCAGCACATTGATCGAGAGGGCTGATTCGGACGGAGTCCAAGTGCCCTGTGCTCGGTGATGGAGAAATACTGCTCCCCAACCGGAGAGGCTGGCATCCGTGGTGAGGATCACCCAGGACGGAGTCAGGAAGGAGCGTCCCTGAGACAGAGAGAGGGGCCGAAGCCACCACTGAAGGGAGCTCCTGGTCTGTGACGACAGAGCCACCTGCCTGTGCAAGGAAGAGATCCGCTTGTCCCAACAGCGGAGAATGTCCAGCTGCAGGGGACGCAGATGGAACTGAGCAAAGGGAACCGCTTCCATGGACGCCACCATCTGACCCAGCACCTGCATGAGGTGTCTGATGGAATGACGGCGGTGCCTCAGCAGAGAGCGCACCGCCAGACGAAGGGACTGCTGTTTGACTAAGGGCAACTTGACAAGTGCCGGCAGAGTCTCGAATTGCATCCCTAGGTACAAAAGCACCTGGGTCGGGGTCAGAGTGGACTTGGGCAGGTTGACAAGCCACCCGAACTGAACTAGCGTGGCGAGAGTGAGAGAGACACTCCGCTGGCAGTCTGCACTGGATGAGGCCTTGACTAGAAGGTCGTCCAGGTAAGGAATCACTGCCAACCCCTGGAGGTGCAGGACCGCAACCACTGCTGCCATGACCTTGGTGAATACTCGAGGGGCCGTGGCTAAGCCGAAGGGGAGAGCCACGAATTGGAAATGTTCCTCTCCGATCGCAAAGCGTAGCCAACGCTGGTGTGAAACCGCAATAGGCACATGCAGATAGGCATCTCTGATGTCGATGGATGCCAGAAAATCTCCTTGGGTCATTGAGGCAATGACCGATCTCAGAGATTCCATGCGAAAGTGCCGCACCTGAACATGCTTGTTGAGAAGCTTGAGATCCAGGATGGGCCGGAAGGAACCGTCCTTTTTGGGGACTAGAAAGAGGTTTGAGTAGAAACCGCTGTACCGTTCCCGGGCGGGAACCGGAACAATTACACCGTTGGCCTGCAGGGATGCCACGGCCTGAGAGAAGGCGGCGGCTTTGGAGCAGGGGGGGTGGACAGAAAAAATCTGTTTGGCGGGCTGGAAGAAAATTCTATCCTGTAGCCGTGGGAGATGATATCCCGCACCCACTGATCGGAGACGTGTTGCAACCACACGTCGCCAAAGTGGGAGAGCCTGCCACCGACTAAGGACGTTGCTGGCGCGGCCAGATAGTCACGAGGAGGCTGCCTTAGTGGCAGCGGCTCCTCCGGTCTTTTGAGGACGCGGCTTTGCGCGCCAGTTGGATTTACGATCCTTGACTGCGGTAGTGGACGAGGCCGAGGGCTTAGAGGACGACCAGTTAGAGGAACGAAAGGAACGAAACCTCGATTGGTTCCTGCCCTGGACAGGTTTCTTGGCTTTAGCTTGTGGCAAGGAAGTACTCTTCCCGCCAGTAGCTTCCTTAATTATATCATCCAGATGTTCCCCAAACAGCCGGGACCCAGCAAAAGGGAGACTCGCAAGGTACTTCTTAGAGGAAGCGTCTGCTTTCCACTCTCGAAGCCACAAGATCCTGCGGATCGCGAGGGAGTTAGCGGAGGCCACCGCAGTGCGGTGAGAAGCCTCCAGGATGGCAGACATGGCATAGGATGCAAAAGCCGAAGCTTGAGAAGTTAAGGCATCCGTCTCAGGAACAGAGTCCCTGGAGAGGGAATGAATCTCCGCCAGAGAGGCAGAGACTGCCTTAAGAGCCCACACTGCCGCAAAAGACGGGGAGAACGAGGCTCCTGCCGCCTCATATACAGACTTGGCCAGAAGGTCAACCTGGCGGTCAGTGGGATCCTTAAGAGAAGTGCCATCAGCCACAGCTACGACTGTGCGGGCTGAGATTCTGGACACCGGAGGGTCTACCTTTGGGGACTGGGCCCAGTCCTTAACCACCTCCGGTGGAAAAGGAAAACGGTCATCTGAACTACGCTTCGGAAAACGTTTGTCAGGACAGGCCCTGGGCTTGTTAACAGTGGTCTGAAAGCTGGAGTGGTTAAAAAACATACTCCTAGGTTTCTTAGGAGAGGTAAACTGGTGTACCTCTATCAGAGAGGGTTGTTCCTCTGACTCTTGTGGGTTGAGGTTCAGTACGGAGTTAATGGACGCAATCAAGTCACTAACATCCGCATCACCCTCAGACAAGTCAATGGGGTACATAGAGGCAGCGTCTGAGCCCACAGTAAACGAATCCTCCTCGCCCTGCACCTCGGCTTGTGAATCAGAGCCGTGGGACGAGGAAGGAGAAGGTTCCCTGCGTCTCCGTTTAGGGGGACGGGGTCCTAGGACATGCTCTGAGGGCTCTGCAGAGCTCGGAGCCGCAGAGACACCCTGAGAAGGGGGCTGATGCATGGACAGCAGTGTCCGGGACAGCTGCCCCATGGAGTCGGCAAAAGACTGGGAAATAGCTTGTGAAAAGGAAGCTACCCAAGCCGGGGGTTCAGCCACCGGGGCCGGAGCAGCCAGAGGGACCCCTGAGGCGGCTCCAGGCTGAGACACAAACATGTTAGCACAGGCATCACAATGTGGGTATGTGCTTGGCTCTGGCAGAATGAGCTTACACGCAGTGCATATAGCGTACATGTTTGCAGCCTTGCTCCTAGTGACAGACATGCTGCTGATGGTGGAAGCTCTGCAGCCAGAATACACTCCTGTAGAAAGCCTGAGAGTGTAATAAAAGTCCACAACCAGAGGTTGTGGCTTACCAGCCCGTGCTCTCTGTGTGCCCTCCGGATTCCACCGCTCCCCTGTGAAGCGTCAGCCTTCTAACAGTATGCAGCTGCAGCATCCAGCGCCTTCCAGTGTAGGAACGCTGAGAAAATGGCGCTGGGAGAAGAGGGGGGGCGTGTATAAGCCCCAAGAGCGGGAAAAAACGGAGGGCAGAGAGATACAGGAAGAAATACAGGGGAGGGAACATCTCCCCAGAGAGGAGTGCCCTCCCCTCTGCTGGTCGGGCGGTGGGCGGCGCTGTATGCAAAACATGCAGAGAAGCCGAAAACGAAACTAGGCCCAAACAGAAGCCGGGGCCTAGATTTTAAAAAGCGGCCGACGAGCAGGCACCTTCGGCGCGGTTCTCAGGGGAAACCCCCAGAACCGTCCGGAATTAACAGTAACGCTAAAGCACATACTGTCCCCCAAATAAAAGAACCCGGGACCCCTGAAAAAACGTCTCAATACTTAGCTCTTGAGACGCAGGGCCATGTCCCTGAATGGGGGTAACGCTCCTTCCAGCAGGGACCAGACAGGGCTGCGGATGGAGACCGGCCTTCTGCGAGCAGAGAGGACCGTGGAGGCTCCCACTTCAAACAGAGCCTCGACAGAGGGTGTGAAGGAGCGCGGCATGTGAAGGCTCCAGCCTTATAAAGTCAACCTTAACAGCACCCGACAGAGTGGGGTGTGAAGGGACATGCCGGGAGTCCAGACTGGACCCGCTTTTCTTCCAAATCTTTAAAAATAAAAATAAAAAAATATCAGAGAATGCAAGTGTGTGATCCTCCTGAAACACAAAGCATTGAACTGGGTAGATTGTCATCCAGGGGGTGTATATAGCCCGGAGGGAGGAGCTACACGTTTGAGTGTAGTACTTTGTGTGTCCTCCGGAGGCAGAAGCTATACACCCATGGTTTGGGTCTCCCATAAGGAACGATAAAGAAATACAAAGGCTCCCTCATAGCTACCCAAATACTATAATGGCCCCCACATAGCCTTCCATATAGTATAATGGGTCTCACGTAACCCTTTATATATTAGAATGCACCCCATAGTCCTCCATGTATTATAATACACTCCCCATAGACCTCCATATATTATAATGCACCTCCCATAGTCCCCTATGTATTTTAATTCATCCCATAGTCCTTCTTGTATAATTCACCCCATAATCCTCAATATATTATAATTCACCCCACAGTCCTCCATGTATTATAATCACCCCATAGTCCTCTATATATTATGCTGCACCCCATAGTCCTTCATGTATTATTGTATAATGCACTCCCCATAGTCCTCCAGATATTATAATGTAGCCAACAAAGAGGATTTTAAACAGTGATTTCAGATACATAATATATCACTAGATAGTGTACATTATTAAATCAATCTAGTAATATCAAGGACTATATATGGGCAAAAATCGCATAACCACATTTAGAAAGAAAGAAAGAGAAAAAGCGATCAGGGAGCCCAATTATACAAAGAACAATCAATTTCATCAAAAATAGATTTTTATTGAGAATAAATATTGAATATTAATTATCTATCAAATACACAAGTGCTTGTTTGGACAACTCTATATGCATCAACAATATACATGTAATGGAACCGTATCATGAAAAATATATAAATATATATTCTAGAATGGATAAAATTATCATACATAAGTCAAAGATATATAATCCTTGAAGCTATAGAATATAAATTGAAACAAATATATATAGTAACAGAAATATCTGTAGATCAACAGGGATCACTTTTGCTGCACCAAGGTGTACTGAAACTCTAGTGCTTCAAGTAATATCAAACCCAGAATCGCTGGACATAGGAATGTAGCAGATATCGTTACAGACCACCAGGGGTCACTCTTGCTACACCACAGTCATATCTACCCTACTATTCACAATTACCCAATATTGGTTAAGTCAGTTAGGGATATGCCCATATAAACCCATAATGGTGAATTACCAATCAGAATTGTAAATACAGGATTGTTACTACATACATATATATACCTAAATGAACGGTTACCGTTGGAAGCGTGTGACACCCAACACGTGTTTCGGTTTCTTCGTCAGGGGGCATGCCTGATCGACCGGAAAGGAGGTTTAAATACAGCCCACCTCCAATCACCGCACATCACCATTAGTGACGCATGCGCTGTCATGGCAACTCACCGACGCGAGGTCGGCCGCCGCGTCACAGATCATCTGACCCAGGGCAACACGTGACCCGAGTACAGAGGAGCCGTGGAGACACAGCGAGCCGAACAAGCGCCGATAACCTATGACAGCCGCGCGTTCAGGTGTGGGGCAAAATTAGAATTTATATCATGAATGCAAATTTAGGATTTAAATAGAGAGATTTTTGACCACATAATAAGTGTACTATTCATTACAGAATCTAAATATATGTGAAAGATAGTGAATGAATAAATCAATCCATGATTATACTTCTATTCCCTGGAAATTGCAAACACAATATTTGTCAAGAGATACAAGTAAATCTATGTAGCCAGACAGCAATAAATAAAGTATAAATCATTATGCCTATGTTAACGTTCAAATACCCCTATACAGGATACATATCATAAATATTAGGTTAGAACGGACAGAACATGTGTAAATGATGTTATTATAAATATTAAAACTTGTATATATTACATAAGAGGGTACATCTCCCACAATACATAGTATTGGGGATAATCAAGTAGTCCCCCATCACACATATTGACAGACCCAGTTCTGCTTAGCATTCTCTAAGTATCCAAATGAACTTGCTGCTTGATCACATCTTACAATGATACCAATGTGTACAATGGTCCTATGTGTCTTGCTTTTGGGTATTATATCATTATCCAACGAACGAATTCCCTCTTCTTTATTTATTGCTGTCTGGCTACATAGATTTACTTGTATCTCTTGACAAATAATGTGTTTGCAAAAATCTCTCTATTTAAATCCTAAATTTGCATTCATGATATAAATTCTAATTTTGCCCCACACCTGAACGCGCGGCTGTCATAGGTTATCGGCGCTTGTTCAGCTCGCTGTGTCTCCACGGCTCCTCTGTACTTGAGTCACATGTTTCCCTGGGTCAGATGATCTGTGACGCGGCGGACGACCTCGCGTCGATGAGTTGCAATGATGGTGCGCGCGTCACTAATGGTAATGTGCGGTGATTGGAGGTGGGCTGTATTTAAACCTCTCCGGTCGATTGGGCACGCCCCCTGACGAAGAAACCGAAACACGTGTCGGGTGTCACACTTTTTTAACAGTAACCGTTTATTTGGGTATATGTATGTAGTAACAATCCTGTATTTACAATTCTGATTGGTAATTCACCATTATGGGTTTATATGGGCATATCCCTAACTGACTTAATAACCAATATTGGGTAATTGTGAATAGTAGGGTAGATATGACTGTGGTGTAGCAAGAGTGACCCCTGGTGGTCTGTAACGATATCTGCTACATTCCTATGTCCAGCGATTCTGGGTTTGATATTACTTGAAGCACTAGAGTTGCAGTACACCTTGGTGCAGCAAAAGTGATCCCTGTTGATCTACAGATATTTCTGTTACTATATATATTTGTTTCAATTTATATTCTATAGCTTCAAGGATTATATATCTTTGACTTATGTATGATAATTTTATCCATTCTAGAATATATATTTTTCATGATACGGTTCCGTTACATGTATATTGTTGATGCATATAGAGTTGTCAAACAAGCACTTGTGTATTTGATAGATAATTAATATTCAATATTTATTCTCAATAAAAATCTATTTTTGATGAAATTGATTGTTCTTTGTATAATTGGGCTCCCTGATCGCTTTTTCTCTTTCTTTCTATAATGCAGCGAAATAGCCCAGCATGTATTATAATGCAGCCCCCAGTCTTCCATGTTTTATAATGCACCCCCATAGTCCATGTATAAGGTAGCCCCCATAGTCCTCCATATATTATAATGCAGCCCCCATAGTCCGCCATATACTTTAATCCCACCCTATAACCCTCCATGTATTGCTGTATAATGTGTCGCGGGCAAGAGACAGATCACAACCGGCGGGCCGCACTCGGATCCGGGTGGTGGCTGTGGCTCGAGTGGCAGCCGGATCCGGGGCTCGCGCAGCCGTCTGTCACTCACGATTGAAAAGGGAATATTTACAGGGGAGTTGTCTGTGACGCCACCCGTGGGTTGCGGTGAAGGTTGGTGATACCGCCGCTGCCTTGTATGTGAGTGCCCGGGACTGATGGAGCGGGGCAGCAAGGTGGAATCCCCTCCACGGGTAGGGGAGGTGTAGTCCCGGGGCCCAGAGTATTGTGAGGGTTTTCAGGGAGCAGGAAACTCACAGTTCGGTTGTCGTGGTGCTGCATGAGCTGCTGATGATTTGGACAGTCAGTAACCACACACAGTCTGTATTGTAAACCAAATTGCCAATGGCCGGTCACCTTTGGTGGGTGTCTTCGGGTCCCACACCCAGATATACAACCAGGGGCCCTTCCTTCCAAACTCTCTGTCTGTCTCTTTCTTGCCTGGACTAGTCCGCTTGAGCGGCCTCCGGACCGGATCCCCTTTCTCGGCACCGGCGGGCTACAACCCTGTCCCGGTCGGCCTCAGGTTCCCTGCGACTGGATCTCCGTCGCCTGTGGCCCTCACTGCCACCTAGTCCGGTAGTCCAGGGCTCCAACCCCAACTACCACCTTCTCCAGGGAGCTGCAACTCCTTCCTGTCAGCTCTTCACTGATTACAGCACAAACTGAAACTTAACTCCTCTCTGCACTTCCTAAGCTCCTCTCGCCCCCTCCCATTTTCCTGGGGAGGGGGTGAGTAGGGTCTGATTGGCTGGTGTACTGTATATCTGTGTGGGGACTGTGTTGGTGTCAAGGTGGATTAACTCTTTTGTGACTACCTGGTTTTGCCAGGGCGTCACATAATGCACGCCCCATAGTCCTCCATATATTATTATACACCCCCATAATCCTTCATGTATTATAATTCCCACATAGTCCTCTATGCATTACTGTATAATACACTCCCCATAGTCCTTTATATATTATAATGCAGCCCCCATAGTCGTTCATATTGTATTACACAGCCACCTTACCTTTCAATGCACCCCACAGTCCATGAATAAGGTATCCACCATAGTCCTTCATATTGTATTATGAAGCCCACATAATGTTTAATGCACCCCCATAGACCTCTGGTAATCGTGCACTCACTGATTAAAGAAAAAAATAAACAAGTACTCACCTCTCCTCATTCCCCACTGCTCCGATCAGAGTCCTGCGCTCTGCATGTCTCAGCACAGCGGCGCGCAGTAGTGATATTACCGCGCTCTGCTGAACTGAGATGTTGATCATAGGCACAGGGAGAAAATGATGAAGGAGGGAAAGGACCGCTCCACTCCCTCTCTCATCATGGTTTTGTGCGATAATGGGCAATGACCCCCACAAGCGAGGGGGGCCCGATGCTGCCTCTAGCACCAGCTCCCCTGACTCATAGGCCCCATATAGGCCGCATGGTCTGCCTACATTGGCGGTACACCACTGGTGCAAAGTGAAGAAAAAAAGGAGCGCCATATTTCAGTTCAGATTTAGTTTGAGTGTTTTGCAGGTGCCATGTCACATTGGCAGAGCCCTATACGCCTTTTCACTGGGAGTCAAGTTAGAGCCCATCTTCCGCAGCATGAGTAAGACCCGCACCTTCTGCTGAACATACATCTCGTCCGGACTCTTCCCGGGGGCCCTCTCACGGATCATACCCCCTGTCCTGCACCCTCTTTAATGAAGGGGCTTCCAGGTGCAGTCAGTAGGATGGTATGGAGGGGACGCCTTTTCGGAGCGGCTCTTCCATCCAGCCAGCGCCTGGCTCCTCCTCCTCGGCCACTCGGTGCGCGGCTCCGGCCTGTACGCGGCAGTGTCTGGCGGCTTCTCTCCTCCACAGCCTGGGAGTCACCAGCAGCGACAATCTCCATACTTTTTATATTTGGGGTCTGTTAACCATTTATTGTGGAAGATTCTAAGGTATATTGAATTTTTGCTATATATTTGCATAGGTAGTATTCATTAATATTTAGCATTCAGGTTTTTTCAATTTATTTGGTTAAAATTGGTGTGAATTGTATTTGATCATTTATGAAATATTTAGGAGGACTTTGACTTATTATAGGCAGGTCATATATGGAAGCTGAGCTGCATGTTACTTTACGCTGAGGAAAAAAGCACAGTGAGCATGGGACTGCTATAATTTCCATCCACTGTGTTTGTAGTGCACAGTGCAGCATTTTGGATGCACCGAATATACGATGCCTCCAAAACGCAGCTATTCCTGATCATGGGCACGTACATTTACATGTAATCCCTGGTGTAAGCGCTCAGCGTAGAGATCAGGATAAACATGAGCTGCGCCTTTGAGAGGAAGAATGAACAAACCAATAGCAGTTGAAATTGGTTTTATTTATTTTATTCCTCTGCTCAGAAGGATTACAGCGATCTCAAATTTATATACCGTATTTTTCGTTTTATAAGACGCACCAGAATATAAGGCGCACCCCAAATTTGGAGAAAAAAAAAGGTGAAAAAAAAATTGGGGTCCATTATATAATCTGGTGGTGTCTTACCAGGGAGAGGGGGCAGCAGCGGAGCGGGAGTCACAGAAGGCAGGGGCGGTACTGGAGTACTGTGATGCTGACAATGGTACAGAGGGAGGCCCAGAAACTCACTGCGGTCTCTGCTCTGTGCGGGGCCGGTGATACCGCTCTGCTCTGTGCAGGGGGGCATTCTGAAGATGTCGGCAGTCCACGGTGAGGGCTTCAAATAATGGCAGCGAGAGTCGGCGCATGCGCAGATGACAGCTTGAGCTGAGAGCTCCATCTGCGCAGGCGCTGACTCTAGGTGCAATTATTTGAATCCCTGACCACGAACATCTACAGAATGACCGCCTGCTGCACAGAGCACCCGCGCGCCGAGCAGACCAGAGCAGCCGCGCGCCGAGCAGACCAGAGCATCCGCTCTCCGAGCCGAGCAGACCAGAGCAGCCGCGCACCGAGCCGAGCAGACCAGAGCAGCCACGCACCGTGCAGAACAGAGCAGCTGTGTACAGAGCAGAGCAGCCGCGCGCCGAGCAGACCAGAGCAGCCACGCGCCGAGCAGACCAGAGCAGCCGCGCGCCGAGCCTAGCAGACCAGAGCAGCCGCATGCCGAGCAGAACAGAGCAGCCACGCGCCGAGCCGAACAGAGTGGCGCCGCCTGATGCACACAACAGAGCCGTACTGACCAGGACCGGCAGCTACATTCGGATTTTAAGATGCACCCCTCATTTTCCTCCCAAATTTTTGAGAGGAAAAGTGCGTCTTATAATCCGAAAAATACAGTAGTTATTTTAGGTTTGGCTACTATCACATTACTGAATTGTGAAAATTATAGTTTTTTAGTTTTCTGCCAAGAGTCATGTGAAGGCTTGTTTTTTGCGAGAGGAGTTGGAATTTTTATTGCTACCATTTTGGGCTACATAATATTTTTTGATCGCTTTCTATGCCACTTTTTGTGAGGCAGAATCAAGAAGAAACAGCAATAAAGGAATTGGGTTTTTTTACGCTGTTCACAGTGCAGTTAAAGCGATAAGACAACTTTATTTTTCGAGTGAGTGCAATTACAGTGATACCACATTTATATAGTTTTTTTTTTGTTATGTTTTGTCGCTTTAACACCATAAAAATAAAAACTATTTGATAGAAAAAGAAAAACAGTTTTTGCATTGCTGTATTCTGAGAGCTATAGCTTTTTTTGGCGGCTGGAGCTGTATGTGACTTTTCAATCACGTTTTATACCACTTTTTTGTCAGCTGTATAATGAAAAGACAGTTTTGCTATGCTTTTTAATATTTTTTTTTTACGGGGTTCACTGAAGGAGTTAACTAGTGTGACAGTTTTATAGAGCAGGTTGTTAGGGATTCCGCAGTACCAAATATATTTGTGTAAAAAAAAAAATATATGATAATTAGTTACCAGTAACTGGATTTTCCAGACCATGACAGCACCATATGTGAGAGAGTGTATGCGCAACAGGAAACATTTCTGAATATCAAAGTAGTGGCCCTTTATCGGGCTCCTTTACCCACCGGACTGACGTTTGCGGTGATAACTACCGGCTCTTCAGCGTTCCCAGGAACCCTTTTCCCCAGATTCAGTTTGTCCCGTCACCAATCCAGTGATCTTAGGACTTTTTGTGATAGCTGGAACGTGTGTTCTAAGTCCAGCTCTGAATGGAGAAAACCTGTCCCTGAATGCTTCTTGTGTGGAACTGAGGCCACTAGATCGCGGGTATCATAGACGTTAGGGACCCTAATAAAGACATTGCTAGTCTTAGTAACATTTCTGACCACCTTTGAGCTGATAGCATTTTCTGTTTTATTTTTAATATTTTTTCCAGTGAGAGAAAGCAATACTGCCCCACTGAGTCCAAACTGATGCCCAAAAATAACTGAATCTGAGCAGGGTCTTTCCTTGACTTTGCCTCACTTATCAACCATCCTAGTTCTGAGAGGACTGAGGACTGACGGCTGCTGAACAATCCCTTTCTGACCTACCCACAACCAAAAATTTGTCAAGGTATGGGACTATTAAAATGTCTCTTTTTTTTTTTTTTTTTTTTTAAATAGGATGCCATCTCCACCACAATTTTGGTGAATACTCTTGGAGCTATTGAAATGTTAAATGGGAAGCACTGGTATTGAAGTGAGTCAATTTCACCTCGATTCTCACTGCCAGCCTCATATTTTTGGAGGTCTTTGTGGATCAGGACATAGTAGTATGCGTCCGTCAGGTCTATTAATGCCATCTAACAAAAGTAGTCCCACTGCTGACTTGAGGGTCTCCATCATAAATCTTTCCACTTCCATGTAGTAATTCAGAGATCTTAGATTGAAGATGGTCATGAAGGACTCATCGGGTGTTTTTTATTAGAAATAGGTTGAAGTAAAACCCGGTTCCCATTTCTAACTCCGGCACCCTGATCAATACCTTTTTCCCTAATAATGAAAGGACTTCCTACTCTAGAACCCTCTGATTTTTGGGGCTACTCGGGAAGTTATTACTCATTGAGGCGGGAGGGAAGAAAAAGTTAGCCTTAGACCAAGGGATATGGTTTTTAACATCCAAACAGAGCAGAGGCAGGAACATCAGCCCACTGGGGATAAACTTGCTTCAGTCTTCCTCCCACCAGAGACCTGGTGTCATTGCCCCTTGGGAAATCCCTTATAGGAGGGTCTGTTGAACAAAAAACCCTTGTTTTGGACCTTATCTCTTCCCCAAGGGCACCCCCTAATATTGCTCTCCTTTTGGCCCTACCTTCCTCCCTGAGGTCTGAAAGGAATCTCTGAACCTGTATCCAGAGGGGGAACACACACGTTTCTTGTCTCCTGCCTTCTCTAGGATGTCGTCTTGGGCTGATCCAAACAGAGTCTCCTTGGCATGGTACTGCGCATACTTTCACTTTGGACTGAAAATCAGCATTCCAGTTCTTTAGCCATAACACACGCCTACTGGAGTTGGAAAGGGTACAAGCACAAGCGGCTAACCTTACCCCATCTACCGAGGCATCGGACCTTACCTCATCTAACGAGGCATCGGCCAAGAAGTTTGCTGTAAGCTCTCCCTGGGGTGTGATGGCGAATGCGGCTCTGCTTTCTGAATCGTGAAGTGTCCGCAGTGTCACTGCTCCAGATGCCGCACATAGAGACAGACCCTGGCCAGGACCCAAAACCTTCTCAGCAACCCCTGGAACTGGCAGGCCAATTGGGGCCCAGGGAACCTCCTAGTTCATGCGATGTCAGGCATGGGGGAAGGGAACCGCCTCATGTGACCAGTGCAGCCCCTGTGACACCTGGATCCCCAGGACCTCCTGGCCCGCCGAGAGCCAATCCTCAGGAGAAGTTTTCCCAAATAAACTCCGGTATCCTCTTCCAGGAACAGGAAACCACACTGGGGATTTGGAGAGGTGCCGCCCCTTTTATTTTTAGAAAGGTTTCCTGTTCCTGGGGTTGGATACACTCTCTCATGTTTGGTGCTGTCATGGGAAGGAAAAAATACAAAAAACTATATATTGGGAGAAAAAAAAATGTTGATTTGTTTTTATTTCTGTTTTTGTTTTATTATATATATTTTAACTTTTTTTTTTACTTTTTACTTTCACTGCTCTGATCGCAGATGCACTGTATTGCAATGACAGATCATTGCTGTACACTGCAGGTATCACCGCTGCACTGTGAGAAGCTTCAGGGATTATGCTGCAGGCATGATCACTGAGGTTTTCCATAGTCTGGTCACCCGGAGGTCGTTATGACGATCTCAGGTCACCATGGCGACAATCAGGCCCTCACAATTACATTGCGGGGGCACTCATCAGATGGGAGAGGGAAAACAATCCCTCCCCAAACCCCTAAATGCCACTATATCGTTTGCGGCATTTATGAGTTTAAACAGCCAAGGACGGTGCAGGCACTATCTCTAGCTGTGGGGGGCGGAGCTCGGCTGTTGGAAAACCAGAGTCCCTGGCAATTGCGCCAGGCACAGCTCGTTCACCCCCAGCAATCGCCATGACATACCTATATGTTCTTGGTCAAGAACAACTTCCCTCTCATGATGTATAGTTACATCAATGGTCGTGAAGGAGTTAAACTATTGATTATTCCAACCAATATCGGCAAATTTTACTCTAATGTGTATGGGAGCCTTTAGTATAAAATTAATTCCTCCACCATAGAGGAATGTGTGCTGCAGAGCAGACCATTATGATGATGCAATAAAAGATGCTACAGTAACCGTATAATATGACTATAAATATACTGTGAGGTAATAAGCAGCAAATTTTCCATTTATTAAATCTGCACAGAAAAGTCACTGTATTTTTTACATACCTCTAGTCTCAGGGACTGGAAGTGAGTGGACGTGACCAACCGGAAACAGTGGACGGGAGCAGAGATAGTGGGCATGACCGGCCGGACTTAATAAACAATTTTTAAGTCCACATAGTCATGGAGTTCTATACAATAGAAACAGTGGTATGGGTGATGCAGCCGGGGGGGTAGGGTTGGGGGGGGGGCGCGAAGCCCCCCTTGCATAAAGTGGAATACTTGCGACTTAGTTGGTCGGTGTGATGCTCGTCTTGGTGGGCATAGCCTGGCATGCAACCCATGACAAGCTTTCATTAAGCAGGAGGTGGCTTGGCCCCAGAGTCCCACTTCTATTTTGAGAACTCCAAGACTACATGGACTTAAAAAATGTTAGCTAAGTCCGGCGGTCGGTCATGCCCACTATCTCCGCTCCAGCCTACTAATTCTGGCAGGTCACGCCCACTCACTTCTGGTGTCCGATACTCCAAGTCGACTGTATCTTTTACCTAGTATATGCCTTACGTTTATTTGAATTTTTTTTTTACATTTTATCACCTTCTTCATATAGTAATCTTAGCCAACATCTTGTAGTAATGTGCCCATGGTTGCAGTAATGTCACCATCCGTGTCCCCTGTAGTAAGGTGCTCATGCTTGTGGTATTGTGCCCAGTAGTATTCTGCCCATCCTTCTGGTCTGTGCTCAGTAGTATAGTACCCTGTAGTATTGTGCCCATCCTTGTGCCCTGTAGTATTGTGCCCAGTAATATTGTGCCCATCCTTGTACCTTGTAGTATTGTGCCCATCCTTGTAGTATTGTGGCCATCCCTGTAGTATTGTGCCCATCCTTGTAGTATTGTGCTCTGTAGTATTGTGCCCATCCTTGTAATTGTACCCTGTAGTATTGTGCCCATCCTTGTAGTATTGTGGCCATCCCTGTAGTATTGTGCTCTGTAGTATTGTAGCCATCCTTGTAGTATTGTGCCCTGTAATATTCAGCTTATCTTTGTAGTATTGTGCTCTGTAGTATTGTGGCCATCCCTGTAGTATTGTGCCCTGTAATATTCAGCTTATCTTTGTAGTATTGTGCTCTGTAGTATTGTGGCCATCCCTGTAGTATTGTGCCCTGTAATATTCAGCTTATCTTTGTAGTATTGTGTTCTGTAGTATTGTGGCCATCCCTGTAGTATTGTGGCCATCCCTGTAGTATTCTGCTCATCCTTGTAGTATTCTGCTCTGTAGTATTGTGGCCATCCCTGTAGTATTCTGCCCATCCTTGTAGTATTGTGCTCTGTAGTATTGTGGCCATCCCTATAGTATTCTGCCCATTGTTTAATAATACGCAAAAAAAATAAAATCTCCTCACCTTTCCTCTGTTCCCTCTTATCAGGCTCCGAGCCCACGATCAGTATTTGCAGAGTTTTGGATGCAGCATGCTTCAGCTGCGTCCAAAACCCTGCTATGTACAGTACAAGCATAGTGGATAGGATTTCTAAAAACCCTATGCCTGCTGTGCGTGTACGGCCAGCAGTGAAAATGGACCTGCGGTGCGGCTTGCAGAGGCCGCAGCATGTAAATTTATGCTGCGGAGTCAGAAGTGTCCTCCCTAGGCAAAACACAGCGAGGAGACCGCAGCGCTCCAAACCCTCATCGCGGGCACAGGCAGCTGTGGTCTCCTAAGGAGGAGACTTGCAGCCCTGCAGGTCAGGACCCGCCACGTCCAGGACGCAGCGGGTCCTGATCTTGAGCACGTACCTTACCTGCTTGTTGCAGCCTGTGATGATCGCGGCCCACAGACCCAGTGACGATCGTGGCTCTATGCTGATGGTCAGCGCTGGCAGGACTTTACTGCATTTGAATCAATTTGTGGTGCCGCGCAGAGGAGCTGTGTCTGGACTATACCAATGGCTGCGGCCTGCCAATCAGATGCAAGGAAGTGACATTGCTGTATGACGTCACCTCCTTGCATGTAATTGCCAGGCAGCAGCAACTGGAATAGAGCTGACAGCTCCTCTGCGCAGCACCGCAAATGGATTCAAATGCAGTAAAGTCCTGCTGGTGCCGACCCCCAGCATAGAGCCGTGATTGTCACGGGATCTGCGGGCCAGCAGCCAAAGGGGCCTCATGTGGCCCGCGTGTTTGAGACCTCTGTTTTAAGGCATTTTTATTACTTTTTGAAAATTCAGAAGTTTACAGACATTTCATTAGTATTTGGTAAAATTGCCCTTAAATTGTATAACTTGGGTCAAAAGTTTTAGATCTCCTACCACAAGCTTCTCACAATAGTTGGTAGGAATGTGGGCCCATTCCTCCTGTGAGAACTGGTGTAACTGAGCCATGTTTGGTTACCTTGCTTACACCGGCCTTTTCAGCTTTGCTCATAAATTTTCAATAGGATTGAGATAATATAGAATATTTATTCACTTATATAGCGCAATTAATTCCATAGTGCTTTACATACATCAGCAATCAGGCCTTTGTGATGGCCGCTCCATAACATTGCCTTTGTTATCCTTAAGCCACTTTGTAACCAGTTTGGCAGTAGCTTCGGGTCATTGTCCATTTGGAAGATCCATTTCCGTCCAAGCTTTAAGTTCCTGGCTGATGTCTTCAGAAGTTGCATCTGTGTTGCCACATAATCTTTCCTCATGATGCCATCTATTTTGTGAAGTGCACCAGTCTCTCCTACAGCAAAACAACCCCCAATATGATGCTGCCACCCCCATGTTTCACAATTGGGATGGTGTTCTTAGGCTTCAAAGCTTTTCCCTTTTTCCTCCAAATGTAGCGATGGTTATTATGGCCAAACAGTTCAATTTTAGTTTCATCTGACCACAGGGCATGTCTCCAAAATGTACTGTTTTTGTTCCTTTGTGCATTTGCAAACATTAATCTGTCTTTCTTATGTTTTTTTTGAGTAATGGCTTTTTCCTGGCAGAGTGGCTTTTCAGCCCATGTTGATACAGTACCGTATTTTTCGGACTATAAGATGCACCGGACCATAAGACGCACCCTGGTTTTAGAGGAGGAAAATAGGAAAATAAAATTTTAAGCAAGAAATGTGGTCATGACACACTGTTATGGGGCGAGGATCTGCTGTTGACACTGTTACGGGGTTAATGTCCCCAAATTCTCTACTAAGGTACCCCAACCTGGTAATGATTAGAGTTGAGCGATGTCCGAGTCGAATGGTTCTCCAATTTCATGTTCGAGTGATTTTGGGGGGGTGTTCGAGTCGTTCGACGAACTCGAACGATTTGCTAAAAGTTCGGCAGTTCGAGTTAGGGGCACTTTGCACACTGCGACATCGCAGGTGCGATGTCGGTGGGGTCAAATTGAAAGTTACGCACATCCAGCATCGCATGCGACATCGCAGTGTGTAAAGCCTAGATGATACGATTAACGAGCGCAAAAGCGTCGTAATCGTATCATCGGTGCAGCGTCGGCGTAATTCATAATTACGCTGATGCGACGGTCCGATGTTGTTCCTCGCTCCTGCGGCAGCACACATCGCTGTGTGTGAAGCCGCAGGAGCGAGGAACATCTCCTACCGGCGTCACCGCGGCTTCCGTAGGATATGCGGAAGGAAGGAGGTGGGCAGGATGTTTACATCCTGCTCATCTCCGCCCCTCCGCTCCGATTGGCCGCCTGCCGTGTGACGTCGCAGTGACGCCGCACGACCCGCCCCCTTAACAAGGAGGCGGGTCGCCGGCCACAGGGACGTCGCACGGCAGGTGAGTGTGTGTGTGAAGCTGGCGTAGCGTTAATTTTCGCTACGCCAGCTATCACCACATATCGCTGCTGCGACGGGGGCGGGGACTATCGCACTCGGCATCGCAGCATCGGCCTGCGATGTCGCAGTGTGCAAAGTGCCCCTTACATTCGAGAACGGTTTGATCACCAAAAGCGTGGCTTTTCACACTAAGTACGTGCGCACGTTGCGTATCTGCATGCGTCCTGCGTCCCCAGCACAATCCATCTTTCCTACTCACCAATCACGGGCGCCTTGTTGCACGGCTGTCACAAATCCCTGGCGGCTTTTCCTCTTTTGAAAATGGCTGCTGCTTCATTATTCAATCAGGTATTCCGTGTCTTCCCCGCCCACCGGCGCCCATGATTGGTTGCAGTCAGACACGCCCCCACGATGAGTGACAGCTGTCTCACTACAACCAATCACATCCGCTGGTGGGCGGGTCTATATCGTGCAGTAAAATAAAGAATTAATTAAAAAAAAAAAAGGCAGTTCCCATCAATTTTGATACCAGCCAGGATAAAGCCACACGGCTGGAGGCTGGTATTGTCAGGATGGAGAGCGCCACGTTATGGGGAGCCCACCACCCTTACAATATCACCAAGCAGCCGCCTGGAATTGCCGCATCCATTAGATGTGACAGTTCCGGGACTCTACCCCGCTGATCCCGAATTGCCCTGGTGCAATCCTGCATACAGTCCTGGATGGAGTATGCTGAGCCTTGTAGTTCTGCAGCTGCTGTCTGCTGTCTGTCTGTATGGAGGAGAGCAAATAGCAGCTGCAGAACTACAAGGCTCAGCATCATCCATCCAGTACTGTATGCTGGAGGGAGAGGCAGGGGGAGCAGAACTACAAGGCTCAGCATGCTCCATTCACTAGTGTATTCAGGAGAGCAGACAGCAGCTGCAGAACGACAAGGCTCAGCATATTCCATCCAGGACTGTATGCAGGAGTTTCTTGCCCCCCCAAAAAGGACATTTTTGTGTACTCACCATAAAATGTCTTTCTTGGAGCCTTTCATTGGGGGACACAGACAGTGGGTTATATGGTGTCTCCAGGGGAGGCTTGACACTAGGTTTAAAAAAGAGTTAGCTCCTCCTCCCACAGCATATAACCCCAGCTAGGCGGGAACTAGCTCAGTTTGGTGTAAAAGCAGTAGGAAAAGGATAACCAAAACCACAAGGGCGGGAGCTGTGTCCCCCAATGAAAGGCTCCAAGAAAGACATTTTACGGTGAGTACACAAAAATGTCCTTTCCTTTCTCGCCTTTTCATTGGGGGACACAGACAGTGGGACGTCCAAAAGCAGTCCCTGGGTGGGAACTGAACTATTAACAGTGTATAGCATCAGACTAATAGCTGACTAACAACTGCAACTGCAGTGAACTCATATCAAAACACTGTCAAGAACTGAGCAGTGGCCACTTATAAATGGGCCACTGCCGCCTGAAGGACTTGTCTTCCAAGAGCAGCATCCGCGGAGGCATGCGTATGCACTCTGTAGAATTTTGTGAACGTGTGCACACTGGACCAGGTAGCGGCCTTGCAAAGTTGGGCCGCCGAAGCCTGATGGCGGATAGCCCAGGAGGCACCCACTGCTCGTGTAGAGTGGGCCCACACAGATTGAGAAGGAATGGCACCTCGTGCTTTGTATGCCTCACAGATGGCAGTCCTGATCCATCGAGAAATCGTGGATTTAGACGCCGGGTTGCCCTTTTTGTGTCCTACTGGGAGGACGAAGAGAATGTGTCGCCCGGGGACCAGGGGGTACTCAGATCCGGGCCACGGGGTCACTTCTGTGGGTATCACGGTGGCGTGACCCGGTCTGTGATCCCAGGCTCCACAGTAAAAGGGGATTTGGTAAGGGAGATTGTCCGTGACGCCACCCACGGTTGAGGTGATTGTGGACACCACCGCTGCTCTTTATGGGGATCCCGGGAGCGGTGACAGGGAGCAGCTTAGTTGTTATTTCTCCCCTCCGTGGGTAGGGGGTTGGTTGTCCCGGGGCCCGGTGATGGGGTAAGCAGGGAGCAGGGCGCAGTGCTGCGGTGTGGTGCCCGAGGGCACGGGCGTACTCACAAGTATTCCACACAGAGTCACTGGTAAAATAGGAATTGCCGGTGTCCGCAGCCTTCGGTACGGGGTGTTAGTGTCCCACACACGGTGCAGCAGCTCCTGTTGTTCTACCCCTGCAGCCAGGTGCCTTTCTCTCCACTCTCTTCCTCCTTCTCCTCAGCCGGGAACGGGGAATACACTCCCCTGCAGTGATCCGGGTCACCCAGGTACCGGGGGCCACTACCCTGCCCGGCTACCTCTGGCCCCTTCCTCACTCACAGCCTGTCCCGGCCCTCTCGGAGCACGCTTCACTTTTCAGCCTGGGAGCTACAACTCCATGTTTCTCTTCTCTCTGTCTCTCCAAACACTCTGCTCCAGCCCCTCCCCTCTGCTCTGCTTTTCTCTTACCCTGGGGGCTGTGGTTTGTCCTGCTGCATCGGTGTGGGATCAGATTACCAAGGAGGATTAACTCTTTCTGTGACAACCTGGCTTTGCCAGGGCGTCACACACCCCCTTGGTAAAACACGGCCCGTCCTCGGGCCGTCTAGGCACCAACATTTATAAAAACTGGAAAAAGGATAAATAAACACATTACAATCATACATCTTCCCACATCGGGAGGTACGTTTTCTAAAACTTTAACCTGTTCTGCCACCCCGCACCTGCGGAGCAGATGGCCTCCTCCTGAACCTGAGGGCGTTCAACAGGGGTGACAGTCCATAAAACAGTCAACTTTTTAACTTGTGGGTAGCCGTCCATGCTCCGCTACCACTGCTGCTGCCGCCACTCCCAGTACGGGGCACGGGTTCCGTGCTCTGCCTCCTGCTCAGAAGCCAGGCCCACCTGGATGCCCTCGGCGCCGGCTACAACCGGCCTCGCTAACTGCCGAGGGCTCCATCTCTCACTGGCCTGCTCCTCCTCTCTGCAGGTGCACTCCGGCTGCTCCACAGCCGTGACGGGGTACCTGGGCGCGGCTGGCGCCACATATGGGGCAGACTTCCAATCGGGTGCCACCTCCGTTGCGGCCGGGCGGACTGCCGGAGCCGACGTCATCACCGTGGCGGCTGAGCGGACTGCCGGAGCCGGGTAAGATGTCATCGGGGTCGCGGCTACTGCTTGTCCAGGAACGGAATTAGGCAAAGTCCTGGCGTCCCTGCCTTTACAGTCCCGGTCACATGAACTGCAGTTCCTTCCTACTGCTCCCCCTTGGTACTCGGGAGCAGTCCTTCTAGCAACTTTTAAAGTTTCTCTTTCGCTTCCGGTCCTCCGGAGCTTCACTTCCGCCCGCGTTCTGAGGGGGCGGAGCCTCTTTTTCGCGCCCACCGCTTGGGGAAGAAGGCGCTGGGCGGGAAATTTTCGCGCCCAAAATGGCGGCAAAGATGGCGACTTTCAAAATTTTTGCAGCGGATCACCGCTGACAGTCCAGAATAAGGCGCACTTCCTCCAGGAAACTGGATGGGTTCGATCCTGTTCGTGACGCCAAATGTGTCACCCGGGGACCAGGGGGTACTCAGATCCGGGCCACGGGGTCACTTCTGTGGGTATCACGGTGGCGTGACCCGGTCTGTGATCCCAGGCTCCACAGTAAAAGGGGATTTGGTAAGGGAGATTGTCCGTGACGCCACCCACGGTTGTGGTGATTGTGGACACCACCGCTGCTCTTTATGGGGATCCCGGGAGCGGTGACAGGGAGCAGCTTAGTTGTTATTTCTCCCCTCCGTGGGTAGGGGGTTGGTTGTCCCGGGGCCCGGTGATGGGGTAAGCAGGGAGCAGGGCGCAGTGCTGCGGTGCGGTGCCCGAGGGCACGGGCGTACTCACAAGTATTCCACGCAGAGTCACTGGTAAACTAGGAATTGCCGGTGTCTGCAGCCTTCGGTACGGGGTGTTAGTGTCCCACACACGGTGCAGCAGCTCCTGTTGTTCTTTCCCTGCAGCCAGGTGCCTTTCTCTTCACTCTCTTCCTCCTTCTCCTCAGCCGGGAATGGGGAATACACTCCCCTGCAGTGATCCGGGTCACCCAGGTACCGGGGGGCCACTACCCTGCCCGGCTACCTCTGGCCCCTTCCTCACTCACAGCCTGTCCCGGCCCTCTCGGAGCACACTTCACTTTTCAGCCTGGGAGCTACAACTCCAGGCTTCTCTTCTCTCTGTCTCTCCAAACACTCTGCTCCAGCCCCTCCCCTCTGCTCTGCTTTTCTCTTACCCTGGGGGCTGTGGTTTGTCCTGCTGCATCGGTGTGGGATCAGATTACCAAGGAGAATTAACTCTTTCTGTGACAACCTGGCTTTGCCAGGGCGTTACAAGGGCATCGGACTTGCGCAACGGCGCTGTTCTGGAAATGTAGGTCCGCAGAGCCCTGACAAGATCGAGAGTGTGAAGGGCTTTTTCAAAGGAGTGGACCGGGGCTGGGCAGAATGACGGCAACACAATGTCCTTGTTCAGGTGGAAAGAGGATACGACCTTCGGAAGGAAGGCGAGGGAAGGCCGAAGGACCACCTTATCATGATGGAATACCAGATAAGGTGAGCGACAGGAAAGAGCTGCCAGTTCGGACACTCGCCTGATAGAGGTAATAGCGACTAAAAAGGCCACTTTCCAAGATAGTCGCTGAAGAGAGATTTCTCTCAGAGGTTCGAAAGGAGGAAGCTGAAGAGCTCCCAGAACCAGATTCAGATCCCAGGGATCTAAGGGGTGGCGATAAGGAGGGACCAAATGCGCTACCCCTTGAAGAAAGGTACGGACCTGAGGGCGAGAAGCCAGCTGCTTCTGGAAAAAAAACGAAAAGGCAGAAACTTGTCCTTTAAGGGTACTGAGAGCAAGACCCGAGTCCAGACCGTCTTGCAGAAAAGCAAGAACAGTAGGGATTGAAAAGGTCAGGGGCGACCAATTATGACGGTCACACCAGGAAAGATAGGTCTTCCAGGTCCTGTGGTAAATGCTGGTGGAGGAAGGCTTCCGAGCATTAAGCATGGTATGAACTACCCTGGAAGAAAGACCCGATTTGGCTAGAATCAGGGACTCAAGCGCCACGCCGTCAAATGCAGCTGTGCTGTATTCTGGTGGAATATTGGACCTTGCGACAGAAGATCCAGGCGGTCGGGAAGACGCCAGGGACTGTCGCTGAGAAGTTGGAGGAGCTCTGGGTACCAGGCTCTCCTGGGCCAGTCCGGGGCCACGAGGATCACCGGGATTCCCTCCGCTTTGATTTTCTTGATTACTCTCGGAATGAGAGGAAACGGAGGGAAGATGTAGGGCAGGCGAAACTGTGACCATGGAAAGACTAGGGCGTTGGAGCCGAGCGCTAGCGGGTCTCTCGACCGAGATATGAAGGGACGTATTTTGGCATTCATTCGAGACGGCATGAGGTCCACATCCGGGAGTCCCCAGCGAAGAGTGATCTGATGGAACACTTCTTCGTGGAGGGACCATTCCCCTGCCGCTAGCCCTTGCCTGCTGAGAAAATCTGCGGCCCAGTTGTCTACCCCTGGGATATGGACGGCTGAAATAATGGGGATGTGCTTCTCTGCCCAAAGAAGAATCCTGGATACCTCCCCCATCGCTGCCTTGCTGCGAGTTCCTCCCTGACGGTTGATGTAATCCACGGCCGTGGCATTGTCTGACTGGATCTGAACAGGGAGGCCCAATAGTAGGGGTTGAAAATTCTGAAGGGCCAAAAATATGTCTCTGATCTCCAGAACATTGATGTGCAGGGAGCGCTCGGAAGGAGACCAGCGTCCGTGAACAGTGTGGTGGAGAAACACCGCCCCCCAGCCTATCAGGCTGGCATCCGTCGTGACTACTTGCCAGTGGACCGGGCGGAAGGACTTCCCTTGAGATAGGGATGAGGCTTGAGTCCACCAGACGAGGGAGCTGAGCGCAACCCGAGATAGGCGGACTGACCGGTCCAGGGAAGCTGGATTCTTGTCCCAGGAGGATAGAAGATGCAGTTGTAGAGGGCGCAGATGGAATTGGGCAAAGGACACGGCTTCTATGACCGCCACCATCTTGCCTAACACTCTCATTCCATTCCGAAGGGATGTGTGACGGCGAGAGCGGAGGGATTGAGCGGCCCGGATCAGGGAAGACTTATTGTCTTCTAGAAGAAAAACCCGGGACTGGGCCGTGTCTATCAGCATACCTAGAAAGGTGATGCGCTGATGAGGAATTAGGGATGACTTGTTGAAGTTGATAAGCCACCCTAGCCTTGACAGCGTGTCTAGGCAAATCTGCACGCTTTCTGAGCAAACGTGAGGAGAGCTCCCTTTGACAAGAAGTTCCAAATAGGGAACAACCAGGATGCCTCTGGGGTGTAAAATGGACATGACGGCCGCCATGACCTTTGTGAAGACCCGAGGCGCAGTGGCCAGCCCAAAGGGGAGGGCCCTGAATTGGAAGTGACGGTGTCCTACGGCAAAGCGAAGGAACCGTTGATGAGAGACACATATGGGGATGTGTAAATAAGCATCTTGAACGTCTATGGAAGCTAGGAATTCTCCAGGTTCCATGGCGGCTAGTACTGCTCTCAATGATTCCATTCGGAAAGTTTGAATCCGTACGAATTTGTTTAGCCGTTTGAGGTCCAAGATAGGGCGGACAGAGCCATCTTTTTTGGCAATGACAAAAAGGTTTGAATAGAAACCTTTGCCGCGCTGTTCCAGGGTTACTGGAATGATAACGTTTGCTTTCTGTAAAGAGACTATGGCCTGAAATAAGGCCTGGCTTTGTGTTTCAGACTTTGGAAGACGAGAACGCAGAAACCTGTTGTCCGGCAGGGAAAAGAAATCGATCTTGTAACCTGAGGTGACGATTTCTCGAATCCAAGCATCGTGAGTGTGGTCTAGCCAGATATCCCGGAAAAGCAGAAGCCGCCCTCCCACAGGAGTCGGATCTGCGGGATACCTGGCGTCATGCTGAGGGGGCCTGTACAGTGCGAGGTCCTTTGGGTTTAGGTTGCTTGGAGTAGGAACGCCAAGAAGAGCCCCTTGAGGGACCGGATCCTCGATCTGAGTGTTGTGACGGTCCGTGGGCCGATGGTTTTTGTGGGGCAGACCGAAAGGACTGCCTGCGCCAAGAAGACTTTTTGAAATTTCTGGCTACAGGTCGCTTTTGTGGTAGAATGGTACTTTTACCACCTGTCGCCTCAGATATGAGCTTGTCCAGGGATTCACCAAATAGACGAAGACCCTGGAAGGGAAGTGTGGACAGGAACTTCTTGGAGGCACTGTCCGCATTCCATATTTTTAGCCACAGAACCCTGCGGGCGAAGACAGCATTGGCTGCCGTTAGGGCTGACCAGCTAGCTGCATCTAGGGAGCCGTGAAGCAAATAATTAGAGGCGAGAGAGAACAAATCAAGAATCTCAAGAGCCTCCGGAGGAATATTGCAAGGGCGAAGCAACTTGCGGAGGTTCCTACTCCACACGCTCATAGCTTTTGCCACCCATGTCATGGCAAACAGGGGGCGCAGAGAGGAGCCCGAAGCCTGGAAAATAGATTTGACCGCAGCCTCAACTGCGCGGTCGGACGAGTCCTTGAGAGACGCGTTGTCTGAAACAGACATAACCGTGTGTTTAGCCAGTCTGGATACTGGCGGATCCACAACGGGGGGTACCAACCAGGGCTTAACCATTTCCGGAGGAAAGGGATAAGCGAATGAAGAGCAGGATTTTTTGTTAAACCTCCTATCAGGGTGATCCCACCGTTTAGATATGATTTGATGAAAAATCGGATCCTGGGCAAAGGACTTAGGAGGCTTCTTGGCTCGCTTGATTGCCGACTGAGAAGTCGGGTCCGAGGGCTGATCAGAAATCGACAGAGAGTGATTGACAGCCGCTATTAAAGTGTCTTCCATATGCCTAGACTCAGAAGGGACATCTGAATCAGAGTCAGAGTCTCAGGAATCGTGACTACTAAAGGTCACGGAGTCTGAGTCAGACTGACCATCGTGTGAGTCAGACGAGGCGGAGCGGTCGCAATGGCGCCTTTTGGAGACAGCCTTTTTACGTACTGGGGATGATACCCCAGACGAAGGCGGGCTTCTCTGGGGGAGCTGAGCCGGGGGGAGGCTGTGGGAGCCTGTGGAAGGCTGGGATATCTGAGCGGTCAGGTCATCTAACCTTTTAGACATCAGAAGAGCCCATGCAGGGATAGCCTCATCAGACGGGGGTGCTGCCTGAATGGCGGCCGGGGCCGAACCCACAGATTGCACGACCCCCTGGTCCGGCAACGTCTGTTGTGATATTGTAGTAGGGGCATCGCAGCCCCGGCATAGTGGATAGCTTCGACCATTTGGAAACAAGCTTCCACAGGTGGTACAAGCATAGTACCGGTCCATAGAGGATGCCTGGGAAGCTTTATCACCCTTGCGGTTTTTACGCATGTCAGCAACAAACGTACAATTATACTGTGAGCCTCTAGCAGTATTACACTACTGTGGGTGAGGAGCTAGTAGCAGTATTAAAAAGGGACTGCTATACAGAGCTGGTATATACCAATAGTAAAGCGGCATACACTGCCAAACAGTCAGTATATACCTGCAGGCACAGTCAGTATATACCACTAAAAGCTGATATACACCGCCAGCCAGCAGGCACACACCGCTAGAAGACAGCGATATACCGCTGAACAGAGCGGTATATAGTGCTGCAGAGTTGCAGAGCCAAGGAGGCGATCTCACCCGTGTCTGCTCCCCACGTGTAATGGCGTCCAGTGTTCTCTGGCAGCATGGAGGGGAGAGACGGCCCACTAGAGGGAGCGGCTTCTAGAGCAGTGGAGGGGGCGTTGCTAAGAATGCAGGCCGACGCCGGGAGCTAAATTAATGATGCTTCCCCGGGATCACGGCCTGCATCGCCCCACCGGCGCCTCCTCCGGCGGCAGTTGGATGCAGGGGACGGGTACACGTCGTCTCCCTACCTGCTCTTGCTCCGTCTGAAGACGCGTTGGTCCTGGGATGCGGAGATCTCGGTGACGCATCTTCGGCTCAAGGCTAGCAGATGCTCGGCTCTGCCTAACACTCTGGAGCTACCTCCGTGAGGTGCTTCCAGGGAGCCTGGAGGGGTACGCAGACCCGACCACTTGGGCGCGAGGAAAGACTGACGGCTTTTGCACGCCAGGTTTCCTCTGCCCGTACACGGGGGGAACGCAGGTGGCAAGGCACCCTAGTATTGCCCCTATCAAAAATAGAATGAATAAGAAAAGAAAAACAAAATAAAAAGTAAAAATAAGCTGGCCTGAGGCACCTCTGGTGGAGCTCAGTCCAGACATGTCAGCCTCCCTGCTGACACTATAAAAAAACTGAACTAGTTCCCGCTTAGCTGGGGATATATGCTGTGGGAGGAGGAGCTAACTCTTTTTTAAACCTAGTGTCAAGCCTCCCCTGGAGACACCATATAACCCACTGTCTGTGTCCCCCAATGAAAAGGCGAGAAAGGAAAAATGACGTGGGCTTCGCCATATTTTTGTATGCTAGCCAGGTACAGCAGGCAGGTACGGCTGCCCCCAACCCCCAGCTGCCTATTTGTACCCGGCTGAGAACCAAAAATATAGGGAAGACCTTTTTTTTTAATTATTTCACGAATTTCATGAAATAATTAAAAAAAAATATGAAGTGGGCTTCGCCCAATTTTTGTGTCCAGCCAGGTACAACTAGGCAGCTGGGGATAGGAATCCGTAGCACAGGTTGGCCCGAGCTTTCTAGGCCCCTCTGCTGCGAATTGCAGTCAGCAGCCGCCCCAGAAAATGGTGCTTTCATAGAAGCGCCATCATCTGGCGCTGTATCCAACTCTTCCAGCAGCCCTGAAGCCAGGTGGCATGCTGGGTAATAATGGGTTAATACTAGCTTTGTTTTACTAGCTAGTATTAAGCCATAGATTCTTAATGTCAGGCAAGTTTGACCCGGCCATTAAGAATCTCCAATAAAGGGTTAAAAAAAAAAAGACACCACACAGAGAAAAAATACTTTAATAGAAATAAATACACAGACACATTAGAGACTCCATGTTTATTACTCCCTGTCAGCCCTCCACGATCCTGCTCTTCTGTCTTCTTTCTCCTTCAACCCATGCAGCTCTGCTACATTAGACAGCACTGCATGGGAGGAAGACGCTGCTGCTCCTTGCAGTCTAATCACTCAGTGAGTGAGCAGAGGCTGCGGGCTGTAAGCGGTGACGTCACAGCTGCCACCGTTACTATAGCAACGACAATCTCCGATCACGTGATTCCCGGTGCCGCTATTTACCGGCTGTGGCAGCCAGTCCTTGCATGTAGGCCGACTCTGTAAAGAGCGCCCACATGCAGGAACGGGGAAGCCGACCATGTGCCAGAGCATTTTGCAGGTACACGGAGATGCTGGAACGAGCACCGCGTACCGGAGAGATGCACTGACAGGACCTAGCATGATGTCTAGCCATGTTACCAGTCTGTAGCCAATGAGATAATAGACACGTGACTGGTCACATGCTATTTTGACGTCATGGAAGATCCTATCATCAGTGCTGGTTACCGGGAGGACGCAGCGATTATCAGAAGGAAAAGCGGCGGGAGACAGAGTGCAGGACGCGTCACGGGGACCTGTAATTTTAATGACAATGTTTATTAACTGTATTTGTACATGTATAATGTGTTTTTATGTGTTTGCCTGCCATTGTTTTCAATGGGGTTCAAATTGGTTCGTCGAACGTTCGACGAACTTGTCCTCCGTTCGACGAACCGAACTCGAACTCTAGGGGGGTGGCTCATTTCTAGTAATGATCCTACTGCCTTGTATATACAGTATATGTCCCTAACCCTGGTATAGCCCACATCCTGCTATATACCGTCATCCTGGCATATGGCCGCATCCTGCTATATACTGGCATATGGCCGCATCCTGCTATATACCCCATCCTGGCATGTGGCCCCATCCTGCTATATACCTCCATCCTGCTACATACCTCCATCCTGCTATATACCGCCATCCTGCTTATATACCCCATCCTGCTCATATTGCCCCCATCCTGCTCATATACCCCAATCCTGCTCATATACTCCCATCTTGCTTATAAAGCCCCATCCTGCTTATAAACCCCCATCCTGCTCATATAACCCCCATCCTGCTCATAATATACCCCATCCTGCTCATAATATACCCCCATCCTGCTCATAATATACCCCCATCCTGCTCATAATATACCCCCATCCTGCTCATAATATACCCCCATCATGCTATATACCCTCATCCTGCTATATACCCCCATCCTGGTATACAGCCCGCATCCTGTGGCACATAAAAAGAAAAAATAAACGTTCAAACTCACCTTACCTAACTCCCTGCAGCATCGCTCCTCCTCCGTCTGTGTCAGTAGCAGCGCCGCTGGAGTGTGGAGCCGGCCACGATCCCTGCAGCACCGCGATGTCCTCCTGTCTGTGCCGGCGGTGGCTGCGTGTGGACACGTGCGCACAGCGATGACATCATTGCTGTGCGCACCGCTAGCCTCCACACAGCTGCCGCCGGCACAGACAGGAAGACATCGCGGTGCTGCAGGGATCGTGGCCGGTGAGTATACTGATTCACTACACCCCGCGCTGATGATGATGCGCGGGGAGCAGTGAATACAGCCGCATATGATCACTCTAGGCTGTAGTTGCCAGGGCCTATCATGCGGGCAGACTGTTTAATATGCGCCCATTTCCCGCCCATCACCCCGCCCACCAGTCAGCGCCGGCTTCAGCGCTGAGAGATGATGGGCGAGATGATGGGTGTGCATATTAAATAAGCGGGCCCACGTGGTCACGGCAGGCTGCTACAGCCTGCTCGTGCCCCCGATGACCCGTTCCACAGCAGCACCCTCATTCCCCGCAGCCCTACATTTAGACTATAAGACGCACCCCCCACTTTCCACCAACATTTGGGGGGAAAAAAGTGTGTTTTATAGTCCGAAAAATACGGTACTCGTTTCACTGTGGATAATTACACAATCTTACCAGCATGTTCACAAGGTCTTTTGCTTTTCTTCTTGGGTTGATATGCACATGTCTGTCCAAAGCATGTTCATCTTTGGTACACAGAACCTGTTCCCTTCCTCAGCGGAATGATGGCTGGACATTCCCATCTTGTTTGTACTTGCGTATAATTGTATGTGCAGATGAACGAGGCACCTTCAGGTATGTGGAAATTGCACCCAAGGATGAACCAGACTTCTGCAAGTCCATAATTCTCTTCCTGAGATCCTGGTTGATTTCTTTTGACTTTCCCATCATGCTACACAAAGAAGCAGTGTGTTTCAGGTGTATATGAATATACATCCACAGATGTGTCTCTAATTAACTCAGATGTTGCCAATAAACCAGAAATAATAAATCAGACGCTTCCAAAGACATGACATCATCATATGGGTTGTCCCATATTGTTTAAAGTAAGGAAGGACCCCGGCACACAGTACAAGAGAAATTGGACAATCCAGGTATGGTATGCTTGGATGATTTTTATTTTCACAATTAAACGGTACTGCCCGACGTGTCGGCTCGCACAAGAGCCTTCATCAGGGACAGATAAGTACTGGGACATGCATGATACAAAAAAGAAAAAACAAGAAATGATTTACAATTACATCATGACAAGGCATCAAGTGTCAAAAAATGAGAAAACAACATATTACCTATTGGGGAGATGTGAAAGGAAGGGGAAGGTGTCGCAATGTGAATGTTAAGAAGTGGTGAGGATATATACAGCCGTATAAGATGTGAGTAGAATAAGAGAATTGTAAATTAAGAAAGGAAGGGGAGAGGAAAGATGGGGAAAGAAAAGGAAGAGAGGAAAAAAAGGGGGGAAAGGAGGGGGAAGAAACGGAAGAAGAGAAAGAAGGAAGGGAGAACAGGAAGGCTCAAGGGAAAAAATGAGCAAGAGGGGAAAGGGGAGGGATCTGAGAGACATACCCGTATTTATGAAGTTCAGGGAAAAGTTCCTAGTAGCACCTTGGAGGCCAGAAAGTTAAAGTGAAGTCTGAGAAAGGAAAGAGATATATAATATACAGAGGACTATAGCTGGTAAGGGCGGAAAAATGTCAATAAGGATAGAGCATGGTATAACTTACATGTGAGTAGTCAAGGAGAACACTTTGGAATGGAAGAATATATGTTACTGTGAAAAAAGGGGAGAGGGAGGAGGAGAAGTGATAGTTCATGAGGAATAGGTAATTGGAATAAAGAGCTGATATAATAGCAAAGAGAACAGGGCATAAATATTGGATACATACCAGTAGAATACTGTCATATAGTGTAGATAGGGCTCACATAGGTAGATGAAGAGATGGATAGATGCTGCTTTATGAATAACAAAGGTGATAATCTGTGATGATGTGGTGGAGAAATTGAAACATAGATAGGTCTGTTATAAGGGATAAATACCAATAAGTGGCGACCTGAGTATATGTAGTATGATAACCAATCATACGTGGTATGTTAGGTAAACCACACAATGCGTGAGGACTTGTTGTACTGGAATAGAGAAATAGCCTAAGTAAGAGGATGTGTGACTAATGTTGGGAAAAGGGAAAAAGAAGAACATACCTAATGGTGAGAGCACCAGAGAAATGCCTGCAATAACATAAGGACATTGTGTTATAAAAACGGCAAGACCAGAAGCAGAGCTTGTAGTGTAGCAGCAGGAAGACATCTTACCTATCGCAGCATAGTGGAGGTGAATATGTGGAGGGAGCCCAGGGACAGGGTAGAGAGAGGGACTATATATACTGGCCGGATGTAAACCATTGGTGGCAGCGGAGGATACACTATGCTGCGATAGGTAAGATGTCTTCCTGCTGCTACACTACGAGCTCTGCTTCTGGTCTTGCCGTTTTTATAAAGGTGCAGGAGAAAGGTGGAAACCACCAACCTGTTAAGGGAGAAGCTGCAGCCGGCTGCAGGCACTGTTCATCACCTCGTTTGGTTTACCAGAGACTCCAGTGTACTGTGTCATAGTGAGTACACCAGTGCCTTCGGGCCGCGCACCGCGCCGTACCACACCAGCACCCAGCACGCGCCCATCTCCATCGCCTCAGCACCTTCCCTCGGGCCCCCGGGACCATCACTCCCCTACTCACAGAGGGGTCAACACCAAGCTGCGCAACACCGTCCCCGGGAGGCCTAGTCAATGGCAGTGGTGGTGTCCATCCCTTCACCACAACCCGTGAGCGGCGTCACAAACTTAAATCCCCTACCAACCACCGCGGCCCCAGCCGTGGAACTCCCCACCGAAGTCCCCACGTGTAGCGCCAACCCCCTTGCAGAGCGACGTGACCCCCTGGTCCGTGAGGAGCTCGAGCCACCCACCGTACGAGCACGGATCCGAGCGGCTCGGCGGCCGGCCGAGCTCGCGGGGCGGTACAATTACAGGCAATGAAAACATTACATGTGCCTGAAAATGGAATAAATTAAAAACATAAGCTCAAGGCGCAAAAAATAAACTATCACTGGGTCCCAGATCCTGAAAAATAAGAACGCTACGGGTCTCAGAAAATTGCAACAAAAGCGCAATTCTTTTTTTGAACAAACTTCTGAATTTTTTTAACCATTTAGATAAAAACTAATATTATACATGTTTGGTATCTACAAATGTGTACTGACCTAGGGAATAATACTGCTAGATCAGATTTCCTATATAGTTAACAAGTGGAAGGAGAAAAAAAAAACACCACACACCATTGTGGAATTTCCCTTTTCTTCGGCGCTCTATTGGGAGACCCAGACGATTGGGTGTATAGCACTGCCTCCGGAGGCCACACAAAGCAATTACACTAAAAAGTGTAAGGCCCCTCCCCTTCTGGCTATACACCCCCAGTGGGATCACTGGCTCACCAGTTTTCTGCTTTGTGCGAAGGAGGTCAGACATCCACGCATAGCTCCACTGTTTGTAGTCAGCAGTAGCTGCTGGCTCTATCGGATGGAAGAAAAGAGGGCCCATATAGGGCCCCCAGCATGCTCCCTTCTCACCCGTGATGGTGCTTGTAAGGTTGAGGTACCTATTGCTGGTACGGAGGCTGGAGCCCACATGCTGTTTTCCTTCCACATCCCCCTGAGGGGCTCTGTGGAAGTGGGATCCTGCCGGCCCCCAAGCCCTGGGGCCGGGCTCCATCCACAGACCCATAGAACCTGCTGGATTGGGAGCGGGAGTGCCGTTCAGGGACATGGCCCTGCAACTTCAGGTACTCTGTGTCCCCGGCAGGCACGGACACTCTCAGGGCTTGCTGAGCGTTATAGTGCGCCGGGGACAGTGGCGCTGTACGCTGGGGGTTAGGTCACTGCAGCTTTGCTGAGTGACGATTGTATGTTGGGAACTACTGCGCCGACCGCTCCTGGAGCGGCGGCGCAGCTGCGACTTGTAGTGCGCCGGGGGCTTGGCGCCGACCGCGCTTGTACGGCGGCGGCGTTTTTAACTTTAGCCCCCGGCTTCTGCGGCCTAGCGCCGCTTCGTTCCCGCCCCCACCCTGTCAATCAGGGTAGGGGAGAGACGCTGCTCAATGGCTGCGCCGAGGGCTGGAGCCTTATTTACATGCTCCAGCCCTCTCACTAGGCACAAGGGGAAGCAGACTTCCCGCTCTTCGTCGGTGTACGCCCAGGGCCCGCCCCCCCTCTCCACAAGGACGCCGGCAGCCATTACACATGCGATCTGGCTGGAAGGAGGCAGCAGGCTCTGGGAGACCCAGACTAGAGGGATTTCTGGCGACCACACACCGCTCCTAAGCGGGTGGTAAGCTGCACAGTAGTGCAGGCCCCACTAGTGCCTCAGTGATATATTAGTGTACTTCTTTATTGGTACCATATATATATATATATATATATATATATTTATATAGTGCACTGTAAGGTCGCTTCTGTCTGGACACTCTGTACTGCTCTGAGGACGCAGCAACATGTCATCCGCAAAACGCAAGGCTGCCAAGGCACGGGCTGTGTACACTGTTTGTACTGCATGTGGGGCTAATCTATCAGCAGGCTCCAATGATTCACATTGTGTGCAATGTTCAGTCCCAGTGGCACTTCGCCAGCCAGAGCCTATTGTGGTGGTAGCCCAGGCAGAGACGCCTGTGAACCCTGCCCCGGTGACGGGGACAGACTTTGCAGTGTTTGCTGATAAAATGTCTGAGGCTATGACAAGGATCCTGGAGACCTTGCAGGCCAGGCCAGTTCCTCAGACTATGGACACCGCTGTGGCTATGCTCACTGGTCCCCCTCAGTTGGAACTAATCCGTACTTCAAGGGGGTCTCAAGCATCACAGGCTGAAGTCTCTGACTCAGATGACAGTCCCAGGCAGCCTAAGCGTGCTCGCTGGGAAAGACCCTCGACGTCATCACACTGCTCAGGGTCTCAGCGAGAAGAGTCTCTCTGTGATGAGACTGAGGACGGTGATCAGGAGTCTAATCCTGAGGCCCCTCTCAATCTGGATGCCCCTGATGGTGACGCCATGGTTAATGACCTTATATCGGCGATTAATAGACTGTTGGATATTTCCCCCCCAGCCCCTTCTGCAGAGGAGGCAGCTGCACAGCAGGAGAAGTTCCATTTCCTGTATCCCAAGCGTAAATTAAGTGCTTTTTTGGACCACTCTGACTTCAGAGAATCAATCCAAAAGCACGACGCTCATCCAGACAAGCGTTTCTCTAAACGTTCTAAGGATACCCGTTATCCTTTTCCCCCTGAAGTGGCCAAACGCTGGACCCAGTGCCCAAAGGTGGATCCCCCAATTTCCAAGCTGGCGGCTAGATCCATAGTCGCAGTAGAAGATGGCGCTTCACTTAAAGATGCCAATGACAGACAGATGGACCTTTGGTTGAAATCTGTCTATGAAGCTATCGGCGCGTCGTTTGCTCCAGCATTCGCGGCCGTGTGGGCACTACAGGCTATTTCAGCGGGTTTAGCACAGGTGGATGCTATCATGCATCCAGCAGTACCACAGGTGGCGTCCCTAACTTCGCAAATGTCTGCGTTTGCGACCTATGCTATCAATGCTGTCCTAGAGTCTACGAGCCGTACCTCTATGGCGGCCGCCAATTCTGTGGTTTTGCGCAGAGCCTTATGGTTAAAGGACTGGAAAGCAGATGCTGGTTCCAAAAAATGCTTAACCAGCTTGCCATTATCTAGAGACAGACTGTTTGGTGAGCCATTGGCTGAAATCATAAAACAGTCCAAGGGTAAGGACTCTTCCTTGCCACAGCCCAGAGCAAGTAAACCTCAACAGAAAAAGTGGCAGTCGAGGTTTCGGTCCTTTCGAGGCTCGGGCAAGCCCCAATTCTCCTCGTCCAAAGGGACTCAGAAAGGACAAGGGAGCTCAGATTCCTGGCGGGCTCACTCACGCCCCAGGAAAGCAAATGGAGGAACCGCTTCCAAGGCGGCTACCTCATGACTTTCGGCCTCCTCCCTCCGCATCCTCGGTCGGTGGCAGGCTCTCCCGCTTTTGCGACATTTGGCTGTCACAGGTCAAGGACCGGTGGGTAACAGACATTTTGTCTCGCGGGTACAGAATCGAGTTCAGTTCTCGGCCTCCACTTCGGTTCTTCAGAACCTCCCCACACCCCAACCGAGCAGATGCCCTGCTGCAGGCGGTGGACTCTCTAAGAGCAGAAGGAGTCGTGATCCCTGTCCCCCCTCTGGAACGGGGCCGAGGATTTTACTCCAACCTCTTTGTGGTTCCAAAAAAGGACGGCTCCTTCCGTCCCGTTCTGGACCTAAAACTGCTCAACAAGCATGTGAACGCCAGGCGGTTCTGGATGGAATCCCTCCGCTCAGTCATTGCCTCAATGTCCCAAGGAGATTTCCTAGCGTCAATAGACATCAAGGATGCTTATCTTCACGTGCCGATTGCTACGGAGCACCAACGCTTTCTGCGCTTCGTGATAGGAGACGAACATCTTCAGTTCGTGGCTCTGCCATTTGGTCTGGCGACAGCCCCCCGGGTGTTCACCAAGATCATGGCAGCAGTGGTAGCAGTCTTGCACTCTCACGGACACTCTGTGATCCCTTACTTGGACGATCTATTGGTCAAGGCACCCTCTCAGGAGGCATGCCAACTCAGCCTGAATTTTGCACTGGAGACTCTCCAGGCGTTCGGGTGGATCATCAACTTCCCAAAGTCAAATCTGTCACCGACCCAATCACTAACGTATCTTGGCATGGAGTTTCATACTCTCTCAGCGATAGTGAAGCTTCCGCTGAGCAAGCAGAGGTCACAACAGACGGGGGTGCAGGCTCTCCTTCAGAGTCAGTCGCACTCCTTAAGACGCCTCATGCACTTCCTCGGGAAGATGGTGGCGGCAATGGAGGCGGTTCCGTTTGCGCAGTTTCATCTGCGTCCACTTCAATGGGACATTCTCCGCCAATGGGACGGGAAGTCAAAATCCCTGGACAGGACAGTCTTCCTTTCCCAGACGGCCAAGGACTCTCTGCAGTGGTGGCTTCTTCCCACCTCCTTATCACAGGGAAGATCCTTCCTACCACCGTCCTGGGCGGTGGTCACGACAGACGCGAGTCTGTCAGGGTGGGGAGCAGTGTTTCTTCACCACAGGGCTCAGGGTACGTGGACTCAGCAGGAGTCCAGCATTCAGATCAATGTTCTGGAAATCAGAGCGGTGTTTCTTGCCCTGCTAGCCTTCCAGCAGTGGCTGGAAGGGAAGCAGATCCGAATTCAATCGGACAACTCCACAGCGGTGGCATACATCAATCACCAGGGCGGGACTCGCAGTCGGCAAGCCTTCCAGGAAGTCCGGCGCATTATGATGTGGGTGGAAGCCATGGCCTCCACCATATCCGCAGTTCACATCCCCGGCGTAGAAAACTGGGAAGCAGACTTCCTCAGTCGCCAGGGCATGGACGCAGGGGAATGGTCCCTTCACCCGGACGTGTTTCAGGAAATCTGTCGCCGATGGGGAAGGCCGGACGTCGATCTAATGGCGTCTCGGCACAACAACAAGGTCCCAACCTTCATGGCACGGTCTCGCGATCAAAGAGCTCTAGCAGCAGACGCCCTAGTGCAAGATTGGTCGCAGTTCCGGCTCCCTTATGTGTTTCCACCTCTGGCACTCTTGCCCAGAGTGCTACGCAAGATCAGATCCGACTGCAGCCGCGTCATACTCGTCGCTCCAGACTGGCCGAGGAGGGCGTGGTATCCGGATCTGTGGCATCTCACGGTCGGCCAACCGTGGGCGCTGCCAGACCGACCAGACTTACTGTCCCAAGGGCCGTTTTTCCATCGGAATTCTGCGGCCCTCAACCTGACTGCGTGGCCATTGAGTCCTGGATCCTAGAGTCTTCAGGCTTATCCCAAGGGGTCGTTGCCACCATGAGACAGGCTAGGAAGCCCACGCCTGCTAAGATCTACCACAGAACGTGGAGGATATTCTTATCCTGGTGCTCTGCTCAGGGAGTGTCTCCCTGGCCATTTGCATTACCTATCCTTCTTTCTTTCCTCCAATCTGGGTTAGAAAAAGGTTTGTCGCTCGGCTCCCTTAAAGGGCAAGTCTCGGCGCTATCTGTCTTTTTTCAGAAGCGTCTAGCTCGACTTTCCAAGGTGCGCACGTTCCTGCAGGGGGTTTGTCATATCGTACCCCCGTACAAGCGACCGTTAGATCCATGGGATCTGAACAGGGTACTAGTTGCCCTCCAGAAGCCGCCCTTCGAGCCTCTGAGGGAGGTTTCACTTTCTAGGCTATCACAGAAAGTGGCTTTTCTGGTAGCGATCACATCTCTTCGGAGAGTGTCTGAGCTGGCAGCGCTGTCATCCAAGGCTCCCTTCCTGGTCTTCCACCAGGACAAGGTAGTGCTGCGCCCCATTCAGGAGTTTCTCCCGAAGGTGGTATCCTCTTTTCATCTTAATCAGGATATCTCTTTGCCTTCGTTTTGTCCTCATGCAGTTCATCGGTATGAGAAGGATTTACATTTGTTAGATCTGGTGAGAGCACTCAGAATCTACATTTCCCGCACAGCGCCCCTGCGCCGTTCGGATGCACTCTTTGTCCTTGTCGCTGGTAAGCGCAAGGGGTCGCAGGCTTCTAAGGCCACCCTGGCTCGATGGATCAAAGAACCAATTCTTGAAGCCTACCGTTCTGCGGGGCTTCAGGTTCCGTCAGGGCTAAAGGCCCATTCTACCAGAGCCGTGGGTGCGTCCTGGGCATTGCGACACCAGGCTACGGCTCAACAGGTGTGCCAGGCAGCTACCTGGTCGAGTCTGCACACTTTCACCAAACATTATCAGGTGCATACCTATGCTTCGGCGGACGCCAGCCTAGGTAGAAAAGTCCTGCAGGCGGCAGTTGCCTCCCCGTAGGGGAGGGCTGTCTTGCAGCTCTAACATGAGTTATTTCTTTACCCACCCAGGGACAGCTTTTGGACGTCCCAATCGTCTGGGTCTCCCAATCGAGCGCCGAAGAAGAAGGGAATTTTGTTACTTACCGTAAATTCCTTTTCTTCTAGCTCTTATTGGGAGACCCAGCACCCGCCCTGTTGTCCTTCGGGATTTTTGGTTTGTTTGCGGGTACACATGTTGTTCATGTTGAACGGTTTTCAGTTCTCCGATGTTTCTCGGAGTGAATTTGTTTAAACCAGTTATTGGCTTTCCTCCTTCTTGCTTTTGCACTAAAACTGGTGAGCCAGTGATCCCACTGGGGGTGTATAGCCAGAAGGGGAGGGGCCTTAAACTTTTTAGTGTAATTGCTTTGTGTGGCCTCCGGAGGCAGTGCTATACACCCAATCGTCTGGGTCTCCCAATAAGAGCTAGAAGAAAAGGAATTTACGGTAAGTAACAAAATTCCCTTCTTTTCACAATTTCTCCACATTTGGGATTTTTTTTCCTGTTTTCCAGTACACTACATGGTAAAATAAATGAGGTCATTCAAAAGTACAAACTGTTCCGCAAAAAAATAAGCCCTTCTATGGCAATACTGATGGGGAAAAAAAATAAAGTTATGGCTCTCAGAAGGTGAGAAAAAAACAAAAATGAAAAATCGCCCGGGGGTGAAGGGATTAAAATCCCCACTTCTCATAAAGCAATCAACATTCCTCATTCTCCCCCATATAGTAATTGTCACCCATCCTGGGCCCTTCCAATAATGCCCCCTCCTCTCCTGGGCACCCTCATAATAATGTCCTCCCACTCCGTCCTGGGCTCCTTCCTCTCCTGGGCACCCTCTTATAATAATACCCCCCCAACCCCATACTGGGCCCCTTTCTATAATAATGCCCCATCCTCTCCTGGGCACCCACTGATAATAATGTCCCCCCACTCCGTCCTGGGCCCCTTCCTCTCCTGGACACCCTCTTATAATAATGTCCCCCACCCTATAATAGTGCCCCCTACTCTCATGGATACTCTTATAATAATGCCTCCCCGAATCCCGTCCTGGGCACCCTCTTATAATATTGCCCCCCCCACACTCCATCTTGGGCCCCTTCATATAATAATGCCCTCTCCTGGGCACCCTCTTAAAATACCCTCCCCCCCTCCTGTCCTGGGCCCCCACTTATAATAATGCCCTTCCACCCCATACTTGCCCCCTTCCGATAATAAAGCCACTCTTCTGTCCTGGGCCACTTCCAGTAATTATGTTGCTGGTTCTGCTGCTCTCCTCCAACACATTTCATTTGGGAGAACAGAGTTTGATGAAGAACAATTTTTATAAGTGCCATCTTGCTCACCTTTCTGTGTGCAGCCTCATAGCTCATAAAATGGCCATCAGAACTAAACCTCCCTCCAGTCCCTTATATATAAATTGTAAGGCCGTGTCTTTAGCGGTGTCCGCCTATCCCAATTTTGCTTTGGATTTTCTGTGCTCTCTTTAACCCCTTCACCACCCGCCGGTTTTCCATTTTTTTTCTCCTCCTCTACTTCCAAGAGCCATAACTTTTTGTATTTTTTTGTCAATATAGCTATATGAGGGCTTGGTTTTTTTTGCGGGACGAATTGCACTTTTGAGTAACACCATTCTGCCCATGTTGTATTGGAAGACTGAAAAAAAATCCAAGTGCGGTGAAATTGCAAAAAAAAAAAAAGTGCAATTGCACAATTGCTTTTCGGTGTTTTTTTTTTAACTTACAGTGTTCACTTTATGTTATAATTGACCTGACAGTATGATTCCCTAGGTGAGCACGAGTTCGTAGATAACAAACATGTATAGTTCTACTTTTATCTGAGTGGTGGGGGGGGAGGGTTGCGCCATTTTTCATGACTTGTAGCATTCTCATTTTTCGGGATCTGGTCCTCAACAACCACTTATTTCTTGTGTCTTGAACTAACGTTATTAATTATTCTATTTTTGGGTAGATGCGAAGTTTTGATCGCCTGTAATTGCATTTTAATGAAATGTTGTAGAGACCAAAAAACATACTTTTGGTGTTTGGAATTTTTTTTCTCCCTGTGCTCTTTACCGATCAGATTAATTGATTTTATATTTTGATAGATTGGGCATTTCTGAACGCAGCAATAGCAAATATGTGTATATTTTTTGTGTAAAGCAGATTTTATTCAAATAAAGAACAGGTTTACAAGTTATAGGATAGGCAACATATGATATAGAGTAGAATAACTCAAATCTTGGAGGTAATAAGTAATACAACACTTTTCTACTTGCATAATAATTCCTTTGATTACACACTTCAGGTCAGACCATCATCACCCATGTAATAGCTTTGTTTTGGAGATGATGCCCACTGGGTGACCAATAATCCACCCCCCATGCAAAAATGTATGCAGCCTCGTTTAGAAAGGGGAGGCAAAGTAGATGCACAAAGTCTCTGAGATGGCAATCCGGGCTAACTATGTAAACATAACATAAAATGTACAAGGAGGAAAGAAAGATGAGAAAAGAAGAAATGTAGGGGGGAGAGGAAAAAGAAAAGAAGGACCAAGATGATGTCTCGTCTGGGTCGTGTGCAGCCCCAGGCACTTTTGTTTTATGGAATGGACAATCACAGAGGTCTCATGCCCCCAACTGAGGCTTGAAGCCATATTACCAGGTCTGGTGTCTCTCTGTACATAATCCACGGCACCCACAGCCCACAGCCTGAACACTCGCTCCCCCGAGTCCGACGCCTGGCCGACCAGCTCCTCCATCCTATAGATCTGGTTAATCTCGGCCACCAGTTCAGCCCGCCAGGGCACTTTGTTCTGCCTCCAGTACCTTGGGATTAATCTCCTTGCCCCCGTCAAAAAATGCCTTAACAGACTTCTCTTGAAGTTGGCGATCGAGATATTGCTTAAGGATAGATAAGCCAGTACCGGCGTCGGCTCAAACCTAGTGGATGACACTTTATTCAGAAGGGCAAACACGTCTATCCAAAAATATTGTAGGAGAGGACAAGACCACCACATGTGGATGTATGAGCCTCTATCGTTTGCGCATCTCCAGCATTCTTCAGAGACAGATGGGAACATGGAATGAATTCTGGAGGGGCAGTGATACCACCTAGAAACTATTTTGTAGCCCCGCTCCTGTGACGCTACATCCAGCGACGACTTGTGGGTAAAGGGTAATATTTTTGAGCGTTCTTCACGCGTGAGGGGTCTCCCCAAATCCACCTCCCATTTTAAGAAGAAAGGGACATCATCTTCCTGTCCAGACAACTCAATCTGGAACATTTTGTACAGCAGGGCAATGGTGTTTTCCATAGGCTCTCCCCCCAGACACAGAGACTCAAAGGGCATCAAGGGCCTATAAAAGTTTGTTTGTGGTGAAAGGGAGTTAATAAAACTCTTCAATTGCTCAGAACCAAGCCAAGCTCCTGCGGGACTGCGGTAGTCAGGAAAGAAAGAATGAAGGGGCCTCATACCCACATTGGACACTAGATCCCTCATTATGGACACCATACCTCTGGACATGTGAAGAAATACGTTGCCTGTTAAATCTGTCGTGAGTAGAGAATTATTGTGTAAAGATGTCAGTGGTCCAGGTATAGTGGAAATGCCCATTGCCTATGGGACTGCTGGAAATCGCCAATAAAGAGCTCAGATATCTTCACCAGTGCCATAGACAATGAGTGGAGCAGGGGTGTGCATGTTCAGCCTTAATTGCTTTGTCTGGGTTTTCCAAAGCATTGTCCACTAACCTTTGGACTTTCCACTATTAGTAAGTGGTTTCCTATTTTGTTGATAGGGTATAATTATAAATTCCTTGGGAATCCACTTTAATAAGGTTTTCTACTTTCAGAGCACCCCCACTTACCCAGATGCAGAGGTTTTTACAACCACTAGCTTTTTACTCACCCTCCCCTGGTCCAGCACTGAATCTCTGCCGCTGGCTGCTGTTGTCTGCAGTGAGAAAAGATGCTGAGCTCACTGACTGGTTGTCAACGTGTCATTAACGCTGCAAACAAAAACGGCAGAGTCCGTGCTGGACCCAGGGAGAGTGAGTAGAGCACGGTTTATTGTTTTAAAGAGAAACCGCACCAGCAGACATGGAATTTTGAAACATTTAGTGCCATAATATAAGCTGTTTTCTAATATACTAGGCTGTAAAAATGTTCTACCGTTTCCCCATCTACCCTAACTGCTTCTTTGTTTTTTTTCTTACCTAATTTTTTGTCTGAATACTGCAGTGCATGCTGGGATACTCAAAGCATTGGGGGGAGCAGTGTCAGTGTCACTTCCACAGCGTCTGCCCCTCCCTGAAACAATGATTTACCAGTGACACTTGTTTCATGTGCAGCGCTGTCACTGCTGTCTCCCTGGGTGTTTTCCTAGTGCAGCGTCTCCCCCAGTGTCCTGAGCAATGAGAAGTGTCATTATACCCAGCGATACAGGACATCAGCGTCGCCCCACAGGTGACGCCACTGGTGTCTGCCAGTCTGGACGCTTAGCTCCTCGCACTGGGAAGAAAAAGCACAATGAAGGCCGCATAATGGCGGGCAGACAACAGCACATAGGGGTGTGACAATGCACTAGGAAGACAGCGCACGGGGGAAGGAGGCACATGGGGATAAATGATTGCATAAGGAAAACTGCACACGGTGGGGTTGGGGGCAACACTGCACTAGTAAGACAATCAGGGGCACAGAAGTCACTGCTGACACTTTATTCCAGGGAAGAGTGTGGTGGAAGTGTGGCACCCCTGAGGTTCAGGTCGCCACAGGGTACTGCACCTCAAGTGAGGTGTTGTATCTATCTCAAGTAAGGGGGTGGTCATAACGGTTATGGGACTTCCCGATCACTGAAGCCAGCCACCTGGGGGGTGGGTTCCACTGGTGGTAGAGGAAGGCGCAACACACTCACACAGTTGAGTCCAGACCATAGTTATGGCAAGATCTCTCTGGAAAACTTGGATTTTACTGGGCTCTGAGCGTTGGAGCAGGAGCTCAGCAGGGGTACCTAACTGCTGAGGGGGACACCCTAGAAATAGGACACTCACTCTCTCCTTCTCCTTTCACAATGCCAGTGATCACCCATGACCGGATCTGGGATTAACCTGAGCCCATCATGGCAGTGACCAGTGTGACCAGGCTGGCAGCTGAAGTTGTGAGTAAACTACACCCTGAACCAGCAGAGATTGTGTTGGCTCAACCTTTCCAGCGCCACTGCCCTGCGCTTAGGTGCCAACGGCCAATAAAAGCCTCATCATCCACCAGGGACCCGCTTCATCATCCTGCCTGCCATAGCACCTGCCACGACGAGGAACCCAGCAGTGACAGCTATTCGCCTGACCAACGTGCGGAGCCGCCGCCCAACCTACACCGCACCTACTGTCTCCTCCCCAAAATCCTATAGAATGTAAGCCCGCAAGGGCAGGGTCCTTTTCCCTTTGTACTAGTCTGTCTACTGTAACTTGTATATGTGTTCTGTATGTAACCCCTTCTCATGTACAGTACCATGGAATCAATGGTGCTCTATAAATAAATAATAATAATAATAATAAATAAAAATCCCTGGTGCGGTTTGTGGAACACCTGACGCGAAGCGGCTGCAACAGGCACCACGAATGGACTGTGTTATAAAGAGACTGAAAATTAAGATGGCGGACGACAGCGTGGACCCCAAGATGGTGACGAGTGACCAGAGGGAGAGAGACCCTGCCCATCGTGGGAGGCGACAGCGCTCAATGGTGCGAAAACATACTCGGTCCGGAGGAGTGGCAGCCATAAAGAGCGGAGGCACTGAAGATGAGGTCCGTCCTGGAGCAGAATGCACCCAGGTGAGAGGGGTGTGGTCACCGAAGAAACGCCTACTGGTGAGTGACCTCCAGTGTCAGCGAGGGGCGTGGCTATGGGCGCGGCTGGCGAGATGGACAAGTGACGCAGCAGGCCACTGGCACCAGAAGAGGCGGGCCCCAGGACACAAAACGTGTGTCACTAAGTCGGCTGGCGCCATTTTGTGAGATGTCAAGGAGAAAGAAAGTTGTGTGAGGAAGATACGGAGAATTCCTGAGACCCACGAGAGCTGCCGGGGATTATCCAGCTGATGACTCCAGGAGCAGTTGGTGAGCAAAACTCCGGCAGATTCATGAGCGGAGTCACTCATCTATGTCAGCTGGGGTGCCACTGCGCACCCCGCCCTGGGTCTTGTCCGCACTGAACTAAAAATACACTGCTGGGCCAGGCTGACGATGGCGGAACCGGAAGATGTGGAAGCAGCCCCTGCGGCCGGTTGAGCCCCGGAGAAAAAGACAGAGGCCCCAGCAGATGATCCAGACATGCCAGCCCTGGAAGAAATGGAGCTGAAGTCGGAGGAGGAGTCAGGCCTTGAAGAGGTAGGACCGATTGTGCCCTGGTTCCGACCTGGTGCCGCACCGTTGGAGGCCTCCGCTCCCAAATACTGCAGGGGGAGAGACATGCTGCTGAGACCCATGAGCCACGTACCTGGCAGTGAGCCCTGACGCGAGCAGGTGCCAGCAGCAGCCCTGCCCCCAAGTGACTGGGTGACAGCTTGGACCCTGCAGGATTAGGAGGCAGTTGTGAGGGAGAGAATGCAGGCGGATGCATTGGCTCGGGACTGGAAGGACGGTCCTAAAAGGCACAAATTCGATTGCCAATGCTCCTCAGGCTGGGAAGTCACTTTCAACTAGGACCAAAGGCTACGGCTTTATCGAGGAGGAGTATACCTGTCACCAGGTCTACGTCAACCGGGCCATGGTGACCAGGCCGTCTCTCCTTTCCTGGCTGCGGACCCTCTATGTGGGAGAGAGGGTCACCTTTATAAAGCTGCAATGCCGAAAGGGATGGTGCATGGTCGGGGTGACACAGCCTGCGGAGGCCGAGGCGGAGCGCATGGAGAAACGACAGAGAGCAGTAGCTGCTGAGCCAACTAGATCAGCGGCTCCGGCGGGCCTGAGAGAACAGAGGGAGCACCAGACAACCCAATGACCGGCGCGGAAACAGGCAGAACATCCGCCATCCCTTGCAGTGGCTGCAGCAGCCCCCTCGGTGATCATCACCGGAGACAAAGTCTACCAAATGTACTTGGAGAGGACCCCGGGGGAAGCAGGAGCACCCGGATGGAGCCGACCGGATGAGAAACCCATGGATATGGCGACGCCCGATGTCCCCAAATACAATTGATGCATGTAAAAAGAGGTTGACCTCAGAAAAGAAGAAGGCTGGAAGTGGCTGAGGACAATTGAAAAATTGCCAGTTTGTGGACGGGGAGGCCAGTTCCCGACTGCCCTCCTGTGAGAAAAAGTTAAAGGGGTTGTCCGACATAACAAAAATGTTTGAGTTTAAGCTAATCTGTGCTGTATTGTCATATTAATCACCCCTACATTGTTATTTTTTGTTTTCTAACTTTTGTTCCTCTTGAATTATCTCTTTATTCTGTGCAGCTTCTTGTTTACATTCAGCTCCAGCAAACATGACCACTTCCTGTGCAAAACCTCCCAGTCACAGCTGGCACCGCCCGGCCTCAGTGTCCAGCCCCACCCCAGTGTCCAGCCGCACCCTCTGTCCGCCCCCTGCACACACATTCCCTGTCAGTATATTCTGCCCCAGCACTGACCTCTCATCACTACACGGCAGGACACTACAGGGCAGGACACTGCAGTGCAGCACATTACAGGACACTACAGGACACTACAGGGCAGCACATTACAGGACACTACAGGACAGGACACTACAGGGCAGCACATTACAGAACACTACAGGACAGGACACTACAGGGCACTACAGGGCAGGAGACAAAAGGGCAGCACATTACAGGACACTACAGGACAGGACACTACAGGGCAGGACACTACAGGACACTACAGGGCAGCACACTACAGGGCACTACAGGGCAGGACTCTACAGGGCAGATCACTACAGGGCAGCACATTCCAGGACACTACAGGACAGGACACTACAGGGCAGCACATTACAGGACACTACAGGGCAGCACACTACAGGGCACTACAGAGCAGCACATTACAGGACAGGACACTACAGGGCAGCACATTACAGTACACTACAGGGCAGCACATTACAGGACACTACAGGACAGATCACTACAGGGCAGCACATTACAGGACACTACAGGACAGGACACTACAGGGCAGCACATTACAGGACACTACAGGGCAGCACACTACAGGGCACTACAGGGCAGGACACTACAGGGCAGCACATTACAGGACACTACAGGACAGGACACTACAGGGCAGCACATTACAGGACACTACAGGGCAGCACAGTACAGGACACTACAGGACAGGACACTACAGGGCAGCACATTACAGGGCAGGACACTGCAGGGCAGCGCACTACAGGACACTACAGGACAGGACACTACAGGGCAGCACACTACACGGCAGATCACTACAGGACACTACAGGGCAGGACACTACAGGACACTACAGGGCAGGACACTACAGAGCACTACAGGGCAGGACACTACAGGACACTACAGGGCTGCGCACTACAGGGCAGCACACTACACGGCAGCGCACTGCACGGCAGCGCACTGCACGGCAGGGCACTACAGGGCAGGGCACTACAGGGCAGCGCACTACACTACAGCATTGCAAATAACAGCCCCACATCGGGCTCTGCACCCCACACCACATCGGGCTCTGCACCCCTCACCACATCAGGCTCTGCACCGCATACACACACATCGGGCTGTGCACCGCATACACAAACATACATACACACACACACACACACATCGGGCTGTGCACCGCATACACACACACACACACACACACACCACCCCATAGGGAGTACATACTCACCCGTCATCGGTCCCCGCCGCTCCTGCACGTTCGCGCGCTGTCTGTGCTCTAGACATATCAGCACAGTGGTGACTTCACCGCTGTGCTGAAGAGAGTTCAGACAGCGTGCAAGATGAGAAGCAGCGCTGCGCTGCTTCTCATCAGCACTTTCAAATGTACCGGCATCTGTGATCTGTGATGCCGGTATATTTGAATGTGTGATCCTGAGCAGGGGGGCCGGTGCTGGAGCTGACACCATGGCAGCTGCCGCCAGGCCCCGCCGCCAGGTCACGGACCCCCACAGCAGTGCAGGGGGAGGTGCGGGGGAATGTGTGGGAGGGTGCAGGGAAGGGGGGCGGGGCTCATCGCACTGTACAGCCCAGCAAGGAGGCGACATGCTGTTTCCACATTTGCATGTCAACATGGCCCTGCCCATGTAGACATGAAATGACCGGAAGCAGCAAAATCGCGGCAGGAGCGGTCACATGACCGCTCTGAGCCGGGGGAGAGGGGCTGACAGCAGGGCAGGTAAGTGGTCTCTATCTACTTACCTGCCCCAATGTAGCCCCATAGGGAAATAATAAAAAAAAAGCAAATTAAGCCGGATAACCCCTTTAAAGGCCATGAGCCTCTGTTGGGCTGAGATGTTGCCCTGTGTGAGCCAAGGGATAATATGATAACCCTCGCGGCCGGACAAGGCCAGGTTTTTGCTTTTGATTATTGTGGAGGGATGTTGTAATACCCCTCGTGGTCTGAACTGTGTGTTTTTTTGTTTCCCCCCAATCCAAGCTCGGCACATGTTGCGCCCCCCTGCTGGATTTGGGAACTCTGCCAGCCCTTGGGGCAGGAGGAAGACTGTGACTTCGGCCCAGGAGTCCCTTGCAGCTCTCATGGACTTGGCCCATTTTGCCCCTGTGGACTAATCATGTCCTGTTTATGGACGTTGCCCCCTGGACTTAGTCCTGTCCTGTTTCAGGACAAAGTCCATGGGGGGAAAAGTCCATGGCCCCTGAGAGACTGAGCCCTATCCTGTGCAGCATGGAGGAGGGAAAAGTGAAACGGATGACCCGATGTGCTGGCCAGGTCAGGAAACAGGACAGTGTTTTTCAGTTTGTGCCCCCAGAACTTTGTGGATGAATTTTTCTTAAAGAAATATGCCCCCCACTTTGCAGTTGGTGGGAGATAATGACAAAACAATTTTGTGGGTAATCAAAGTCCCAAACAAAGAGACTGCTTCCTTGGACTGAGTGGGGTACTGTTGTTGGCCACAGTCCTCATGTTTAAATCAAGAAATGTTTTGATACTGTTTTAAGTGTAGAATGTGTGCATGCTTTTATGTTTTTCAGATGCCCAGTTGGTCGGGAATGACCAAGGTTAAAGAGGGGAGGGATATAAGAGGGTTACCCATGGTCAGTACTCCCCTGAAGACATCGTGCGCTGCATTGCCAATGTATATTGTGTAAGTTTTATGTGAGTTGTGCCACAATTCTGTCGCTGTGACAAGGTGGCATTGGGCTCCCTATTTGCTAGGAGGGAGTCTTGCACAAGAGATGCAGGACTAGGAGTTTTGGTGTAGCAGGCCTCATAGCATAGGGGTTGGGAGTTCCCGAGTTAGTAAGGGTATGTGTGCAACTTGCGTTCTTGATTTGACAAAAAAAATTGCACCCTCTGGCAGACTTTGACAATTGCAAACACTGCGCTTGACAAAAAAAAATGCATCCAAAACGCAAGCATTTTGGATGCGTTTTTGACAGGGTGAGTTTTTTAAAGGAGAAATAAAATATGATAGATTAGGATAATTGATAGATAGAAGAGATAGAAAAAAATAAAAATAATAGTTAGATAGAAAGAATATATAGAATAGACAATAAGAAAGAATATATAGAATAGATAGAAAGAAATAACAGAATAGCTCGAAAGAGTGACAGCTAGCTTTTCCAGCTGTTTTTTTTATTTTTTGGGGTAAAAAAAATTGAATTGGGGCCCCCCTATTTTTCTTATCTAGCACAGGAACAGCAGAAGCTGCGGGCTGCAACCCTCAGCTGTGTGCTGTACCTTGGCTGGTTCTGAAAAATAGAGGAGATCCCACACTTTTTTTAGTGATTTTTTTTTTTCTTTTTAAAAAATGACATGCGGTCACCCCCATTTTTCTAAAACCAGCCAAGGTACAGCAGCCAATCTGGGGCTGATATTATTAGGGTGGGAAGGGCCATCGTTATTTGGCCCTTTCCAGCCTAACATTGCACCAATTCTGGCTGAAGGACTACAGCTATGACCGCAAATCACCTGAGTGACGGCACCGCTGATCGTGCTGCTCACTTCAGTCACTCGGGTGATTTGCCGTCACGGGTGGAGGACTCCTGCTGTGACCGGAAATCACCTGAGTGACAGCACCGCTGATTGCGTAGCTCACTTCAGTCACTCGGGTGATATGCTGTCACAGATGGAGGACTCCAGCTGTGGCAGCAGCTAACCTGAGTGACGTCACTGCTGATAGCGCTACTCACTTCAGTTGCGGCCTGAACCTCACAGCGGGCAGTTTTGTTCTATGGCGCTCGCTGTGAGGGTCAGATTTAGCAGTGCTGGAAGCGTCGTGGGACCTTGTGTGGATTATGTCCGACCTGGTGGGAAGGTTGGAAGGTTAATAAAGTGATGAAAGAGAGTGCTTTTGTTGGTATATGCAACAGATGAGGACTTCTTTGTATATGTGTGACGGAGGACTTTATGCTGATCTAACGGTAGATGGCGATGTTGTGTAAAGTTTCCTTACTCACTGTATTGTAAAAAGTCTTTTCTTTTCTTCCTGGTTTCGTTTTTCACTTCCTGATGCAATGCTGTATGACTGTGCAAATCATTACCTCATGTTCTCTCAGAAGTAAAGAGCTTGTTATCCCATGTAATCTGCTCTGTGAACTTTGTTCTGCAACTGGGAAGCTAGAAGCTGTGCAACAGCTTTTTTGTCTTTTATTTGAAATAAAGGATTTTTCTGTGTTAGTGTTTATTTACTTTCACTTACAAATTAGTGATGAGGGGGAGTCTCATAGACGCCTGCCATGACTAATCTAGGACTTAGAGGCTTCCATGGGCTTCCATTAACTCCTTATTACCCGGATTGCCACCGCACCAGGGCAATCAGGATGATCTGGGTAAAGTGCTGGGACTGTCACATCTAACGGATGCGGCAATTCCGGTTGGCTGATATTTTTAGGCTAGGGGGCTCCCAATAACGTGGGTCTCCCAGCCTGAGAATACCATCCCTCATCTGTGAGGTTTTATCTTGGTTGGGTTTCAAAATGGAGAGGGACCACACGCCATTTATTGTTTGTTTGTTTTTTAATTATTTATTTATTTTACTATATGATATAGACCCGCCCACCGGCATCTGTGATTGGTTGTAGTCAGACAGCTGACACTCAGCATTTGGTTGCAGTCAGACGCGCCCCATCATAGGCGTCGGTGGGCGGGGAAGCAGTCAATATGAAATGAGCCTAATGAGCGGTCGGCACTTTCAGAAGCAGAGGAAAGGCGCTGCAGGAGTAGCGTGACACCTACGCCAGTAAATGGTGAGTATGAAGCGGAGAGAGACAGAGAGAGACAGAGAGAGAATGGAGAAAAGTTGGTGACCTGCGTTTTTGTTGACAAAAAATGCATACAAAATGCAACCAAAAAGCAGTGGAAACGCACAGCTAACATTTTGGTTGCATTTTGGACATACCTTATTCATTTCAATGGGTGACAAAACATGACCAAAACGCAAAAAGAATGAACATGCTGCTTTTTTTGGTCAAAGATTTTGAGAAATATATGTCAAAATAAACGCTGACAAAAAGAATGCAACGTGCAGATGGAAATTCTGATTTCTCATAGCCTTTGCTGGGGAAGCAAAACGCATGCAGTTTGTCAAATAACACAATGCAGTTTAAAACGCAACCAATACATAAGAAAATAATGCAACATGCGGACATAGCCTTAGTCAGATAGTGCCAGAGATGGTGTGAAGAAGCAGCTGAGTGGTGCAGCGGTAGAGAAACAGGCAGAAGCATTGGGCAGGAGGAAATCAGAAGCTGGTGAACTGAAGCATTATGTTACAGAGAGGTAGCCTGGAAGTAGAGCGTGAACTAGAATAGCGCCAAGAAGGATAAAGTGAATAGTGCGGTTATTGTAAGGACCTTAGGGGTACTTTGCACGCTGCGACATCGCTAGCTAATGATAGCGATGCCGAGCGCGATAGTACCCGCCCCCGTCGCACCTGTGATATGTAGTGCGAGCTGCCGTAACGAACATTATCGCTACGGCAGCTTTACACTCACATACCTGGTCGGCGACGTCGCTGTGACTGCCGAGGAAACCCTCCTTTAAGGGGGAGGTGCTTTAGGCGTCACAGCGACGTCACAAAGCGGCCGGCCAATCAAAGCGGAGGGGCAGAGATGAGCAGGATGTAAACATCCCGCCCACCTCCTTCCTTCCGCATAGCCGGTGGACGGCAGATGCAGGTAAGGAGATGTTTGTTGGTCCTGCAGCTTCACACACAGCGATGTGTGGCGCTGCAGGAATGACAAACAACATCTTACCTGCGGACGCACCGACATTATGGAAATGAACGACGTGACACAGATCAGCGATTTTTGACTGTTTCACGCTCGTTCATCTCCGCTCCTAGTATTTACACGTTGCGACGTCGCTACCGGATGTGCGTCACTTTTGTTTTGACCCCACCGATATCGCAGTAGCGTTGTCGCAACGTGCAAAGTACCTCTTAGTCTTCAGACAGTCACCGTCACTGCAGGATTGGGATCCTCGGATGCAACCCGGTAGAAGATAGCCTTTCAGAGAACAGTGAAGTGTAGAGAAGAAACTCTCATGCCGGTGAGACCCTGAGAACAGCCGTGATGGGGAGAGCCATGTTGAACTGTGAAACAATGCCTGTGAAATATGTGTGCCTCTCCTATGGGGAAGATTGGTGTTTCCAAGACACTGGTGACAGTAAAGACAAAGTGTTTTATAGCTGGCCCAAGTGTGGACTTTATTCTTATGGGAGTGAATCTGCAGCATGTTCCTTGGAGCAGCAGCAGCAGCGGACTGACAGCCCAGAAGTACCCGGTTACTCAGGTATCGCACCACAGCACCAACCCAAACACACACTGCAAACCCCTTTTCTGTAGCGTGTCAGGCGGGTGCTGGACTATGTCCCTCACCCCCGGCTACCAATCACAAGAGAATTGAGATAAGGCAGATGAGACTAGTCAGCAAGGAACGACTTGAGGAACCTGGAAATGGTGACAACATGCACAGTCACATCATCACTCACATACGGCCAGACTATCTATACAGACAACCCCTTTTACACAAATACATTGGTTGCTATTTATTGATTTCTTACCTCCTGTCTGCTCTCGCCATCTTTTCCGGCTTTTATTTTCTTCTTCATACCTAAAAATTAAAGTGGACATAGATATTGATGAGATACAATCTTTACATTCGGCCTCATTTACATTTCTGTTCCTGTTTTACGTCGCCCAACCTGAAGTTGCTGAGACACTGCAATATTGGATGGAAGGGCTCACGCCACCGGATTAGCTGGACGAGTGCTAGCGGATTTTTTATTGAATAGCACTCGGCCCAACGTTTTTCAGAGGGCCAGTGCTGAGGCCCAATTTGTTGTTTTACTGACAGAACCTCTTGGTGCCGGCTACAATTTGCCATTCAATCGGATAAGACTCATTCAGGTCTATGGTGCGAGGGACACATTGCCATCCGAGGGCGGTCAGATTTCTCCATCTTCTCCTCAGTGAGGTCATAAGCATCATTTACATCTGCTTTACAACAGCAGCAGTTTTGGAACAATTTGCTTCTCAGTAATCTAGATGGGTTAAAAGTTTCTCAAACTAATTTTTTGTTTAGGGACCACTTCACATTTGGAGTGACTTTAAGGGGCCAATGTGACAGAAAATACTTAAACGTGACAGCTTTAAAAAACTGCACCCCTCAAAGTAGTCAAAACCAAATCCAAGAAGCTTATTTACCCTTTAGATGCTTCACACTAATTAAAGCAATTTTGAACATTAAATTAACATTTTAATTTTTCGCACAAAAATGTGTTTATTTAGCAAAAAATTGTTCCATTTCACAAGGGTTACAGGAGAAATAATATGGAGCATAGAATTCTGTCCTATTTCTCCTGAGTATGTTGATACTGCATATTTAGTGGAAAAACGATGTGCGAGCGCAAGGTGGGGTCTGGAAGGGATGGAGCGGAATTTGCTATCTATTCCAGAGAGCATGCTGCATTTGTAGAGCCCCTGATGTGCAAACAGTGAAGACTCCCACAAGTGACCCCATTTTGGAAACTAAACCCCTCAAGGAATTCATCTAGATACGTGGTGCGCACCATAAATCCCCAGATGCTTCACAAAGTTTTATAACATTGAGCCGTGAAAATAAAAACACACATTGACATACAAATTTTGCTTTAGTTCCAATTTTCTCATTTTCACAAGGGTATTGGCAGAAATTACACAACACATTTTGGGGTCCATTTTTATTTCTGAGGACAGACACATACCTCCAAACTTTCCAAGAAAGGAAAGAGGGCCAAACTGTGTGTCACGCTATGTGTGCGCCACGGCGATTTTAGGCCACGCCCCTAACCATACCCATTTCACAACTAGTCACGCCCATAACCACTCCCCATCCACACCCATTCAGCACTGCCGATCACATTGTTTTATAAACAATAATTATAAACAGAAAAAATATAAAATATTCTTAATGCAAACTTGGTAGTATTTATTTTAAATTAGAATATTTTAAAGCAACAAAATTCTATTCTAAAGCAGATCTGACACCTTAATCTACAATAGGTAAAAGTTGCACATTACATATACTGTAAGATCTACTCTATTAGACAAATTATCTTTAATAACATTGTGCTTCTGGTTAACCCCTTTAACTCCCCCGGGAGTGCCGGTGTATTTGCAATGATGGTGCGTGAGGGAGTGCCGGTGTATGTGTAGTGATGGTGCGTGCAGGAGTGCCGGTGTATGTGCGGTCATGGTGCGTGCGGGAGTGCCGGTGTATGTACAGTGATGGTGCGTGCGGGAGTGCCGGAGTATTTGCAGTGATGGTGCGTGCGGGAGGGCCAGTGTACGTGTAGTGACAGTGCGTGCGGGAGTGCCGGTGTATGTGCGGGGATGGTGGGTGTGGGAGTGCCGGTGTATGTGCAGTGATGGTGCGTGCAGGAGTGCCGGTGTATTTGCGGTGATGGTGCGTGGGGGGGT